>NC_088406.1:28447082-28709582 GCF_034236695.1 Oncorhynchus nerka | reverse complement strand
CAGTGCGTCTCACCTGTCCAGCGCCGCTAGAGCCTTCCTCCTCTCCAGCGCCGCTAGAGTCTCCCGCCTGTCCAGAGCTGCTAGAGTCTCCCACCTGTCCAGAGCTGCTAGAGTCTCCCACCTGTCCAGAGCTGCTAGAGTCTCCCGCCTGTCCAGAGCTGCTAGAGTCTCCCTCCTGTCCAGAGCTGCTAGTCTGCCGCCTGTCCAGAGCTGCTAGAGTCTCCCGCCTGTCCAGAGCTGCTAGAGCCGCCAGAGCCGCCAGTCTGCAAGGAGCCGCCAGAGCCGCCAGTCTGCAAGGAGCCGCCACAACCGCCAGTCTGCAAGGAGCTGCCAGAGCCACCATTCAGCCAGGAGCCGCCAGAGTCGCCAGTCGGCCAGGATCTGCCAGAGCCGCCAGTCAGCCAGGATCTGCCAGAGCCGCCAGTCATCCAGGATCTGCCAGAGTCGTCAGCCAGTCCGGAGCTGCCCTTCAGTCCGGAGCTGCCCTTCAGTCCAGAGCTGCCCTTCAGTCCGGAGCTGCCCCTCAGTCCAGTGGGGCCATTTAGTATGGTTGCCAATCCTAGGTTGGCGGCGAGGGTCGCCATTCCTAGGATGCCACAAAAGTGGACTAAGGTGGAGTGGGGTCCACGTTTCTTTATTATTTTGGTTAGGCCAGGGTGTGACATGGGTGATGTATGGTTTTTGTCTCATCTAGGGTGTTTGTACTGTCTAGGGTTTTTTGTAGATTTATGGGGTTGTGTTCATTCTAGGTGTTTATGTAAGTCTATGGTTGCCTAGGTTGGTTCTCAATCAGAGAAGGTGTTTATCGTTGTCTCTGATTGGGAACCATATTTAGGTAGCCATGTTCTTTGGGTATTTTGTGGGTGATTGTTTCCGTGTCTGTGTTTGTTTCACCACACGGTACTGTTTAGGTTTTCGTTCGTTTCCCGTTTATTGCTTTTGTATCAGTTGTGTTCAGGTTGAGTATTTCTTATTAAAATAACCATGGACACTTACCAAGCCACATATTGGTCCTCCAATCCTTCTCGCCTCTCATCTTCAGACGAAGAGGAGGAAAACCGTGACAGCACATTTATGAACTTGAAAAGTTACTTAAAAAACAATTCGGCACATTTGGGAAGTCTTGAAACAACATTTTTAACAGAAATGCAATGGGTCATTGGATCAGTCTAAAACTTTGCACATACACTGCAGCCATCTAGTGGCCAGAATCTAAACTGGGCCTGGGCTGGAATAATACATTACTATAATAATACATCTTGCATTTCAAAGATGATGGTACAAAAAACAATACAAAAGAACTTGTGTTTTTTTCTTTGTATGATCTTTTACCAGAACTAATGTGTTATATTCTCCTACATTCAATTCACATTTTCACAAACTTCAAAGTTTCTTTCAAATGGTATCAAGAATATGCATATCCTTGCTTCAGGTCCAGAGCTACAGGCAATTAGATTTGGGTATGTCATTTTAGGTGAAAATTGGAAAAAAAATCACTTTAATAATGTTAATAATTACTCATCAAATATGTATATACTGTATCCTATGCTATTCTACTGTATCTTAGTCCATTCCGCTCTGACATCGCTCGTCCATATGTATTTCGCTACACCCGCAATAACATCTGCTAATCTGTCAAGTGTCAGTTGTGCAGAGGTGAGGACGGAGTCAGGCGCAGGACACAGACCTGAGTAAAATAACGTACTTTACTCTGAAAAAAAATCCACGCAGGTAATAACAAACCCTAACACAAAAGACTAACACAAGACCAGGAACAATCAAGCACAAAACATAATGAGAACCAGAGGGTGTGTACAATCAGAACCAGGTGTGTACAATCATTACATAAGAAATGGAAAAAGAAACGTGGATCGGAGGCAGCTAGAGGGCCGGTGACAACGACCACCGAATGCCGCCCGAAAAAGGAGAGGCACCAACTTCGGCGGAAGTCGTGACATAATCATGTGTATGTGACCAATACAATTTGATTTGATTTGAGTTCCTTTGCAGTCTCTCAGGTCTCCTCTTAACTCATCAGTTGGCTGAGTAAGCCCTTCTTAGAAAGAGAAAGAGAGGGAGAAGGAGAGAGAGGTGGGTGACTACACCATGCTCTCTCCTTGCCGCCATCCCCTCCCCCTCATTTGATTTCCTCCTCCCTCTCTCCCTCCTCCCCTCCTTTTCTTCTGTGGGTGTTTTTAATTTATGCCCGGCATACTAACCACTCAATACTGGCAGTGTCTGCAGTGCTGGAGATAGCTGATAATGAGAAGAGGTCCCCCCTTTATCTCTTTTCTTATGCCCCCCATTATCTGCTCGCAGTCTATAAGCGCGCAGTTACCTTACCAGCCGATAACGCCCAAAAGGCAACCAGCACTGATGAGCTTTCTATATAGTGCAGCGGGCACAATGCCCCTATCGGGAGAGCAGACCTCTGGAAAAAAAACTGAGAGGAAAGCGACAGAGTGAAAGAGAGAAGGAGGAAGTGAGAGAGAGAGAGAGAGAGAGAGACAGAGAGAGACAGAGAGAGACAGAGAGAGACAGAGAGAGAGAGAGAGAGAGAGAGAGAGGGAGACAAGCAGGACCGGCTTGCTCTGAATATCCTGTGAATTTACAGCGGCGGCCCCCTCAAAACACGACTTCTCGCACGCTTGATTCTCTCCCAGCTGCTGCAGTTTCTTATCTCCCCTCCTTCCTCTTCTGCCTGGAAGATAACAATAATTCTTCTCCATGGTGTACCCCCCACCCCACACACACACCTATCTCCACACCCCTTCTATCCTCAATTCCCCTACCCTCCCCATATACATACATGCAACCCTATGACCGCCTCCACACACACACACTACATTGACACCACACAAACACACACACACAGACACGCACAAACACACACACACAGACACGCACAAACACACACAGACACGCACAAACACACACACACCACCACCAGAGAAGCCTCTGCGAAGGAAATGCTGGAAAACGTCTTTCTGTTAAGTCAAGATTAATGGTTAATACTACAATCGGCCGGCCCTCTTTGTGAGAAGAGGGGAGAAAGGGAAGAGAGCAAGAAAGAAGGGGAAGGGAGGGAATAAAGGGGGGGGGGATAAAGGGGGGGGGGATATAGTATTCAAGTCGAGATTTTCTTTTATCAGTTGTTCAACATTTAAAACTGTAAATTTTGCCTCTTTCACTTAGGTTTTTTTCTCTCCTTCTGAATGTGGCTGCTGCCCGGAGTGTTGAAGCCAGATAAAAGAATTAGTGGCTGCACAGAGGGACCGGGCCGCTAAGTACAGCTGCGAATTAGAATGTCTATCTCTGTCGCTCTTGGCTCATCCGTTCCAGCCAGCCAGGCTCCGAGCTCGTAAACAATTTAATCTTTTCACTATGGTGTGGGGGGAGGGGGGGAATGAGCGCTAGAGAAGGAGAGAAGTAAAAAAAATAAGAGCTGTGGACATTGCTTCTCCTCACCTCTTCCTCTCAGTAGCTTCTCCTTTAAACAAATAACCCGATGCCAACATTTGTAAGGTGCTCCAAGATTGAATCTGCTTTCTTTTGTCTCTGACGTCCTCAGCCTCTCGCTCTTTTTCTTCGTCAATACTCTTTTTTTCTCTTCTGTTTCCAGCATCTTGCAATTGAAGATGTGCCACAGCTTCAGCTTTGGGGCCAGGGCCTATTTTGAAGATGTAATATAATTCATAGCCTGCCAGAGCCACCGCACACGCACACACTTACACGCGCACACGCGCACACACACACACACACACACACACACACACACACACACACACACACACACACACACACACACACACACACACACACACGCACGCACGCACACACACACACGCACGCACGCACACACACACACACACACACACACACACACACACACACACACACACACACACACACACACACACACTCTGTCTCCATCTCTCGCATACACAGTCAAGTGTGTGCACACACAAACACACATATATTTTGGATTCCTCCATAGCGCTGGGTCAAAAGGGACATTCTATATCCACAGCCATCCAGTTTGTGTGAACTTCAACCAATCCTTAATAATGCTAATGTATCTTCAATTACATGAAAGGGAAATAAGTTACACTGAAGATGTATTTATGTTTGACGTTTGCATTAAATTGGCATTTTAATTTCAGAGAAAACGGGGCGAGAGAACGGAATAGAGAGAGAGAGGGAGAGATAGAGAGAAATGGTGTTTGAATTGAAGAGAAAAAGAGAGAGTGAAGGGCGTGATAGGGATCAGAGGGTTGAGGGGCAAGCCCCCAAGCACCCTGAATAGGGAGATAACACGCTGCTTTTGAATACCTGGAGTTATTCACACACACACACACACACACACACACACACACACACACACACACACACACACACACACACACACACACACACACACACACACACACACACACACACACACACACAGAGAGAGAGACAGGAAGTCAGAGTCTCCAAGTTGCAGAGTTTCTACAGACACACCTGGGTTCAAACCCCATACAGAGGAGCGTGTGTATGTGTTTCAACTTTCAAGTTTTAATGTCACATTCACAAGTACAGTAAAATGCCATTCTTGCAAACTCAAAACCCAACAATGCAATAATCAATAACAATGTTATACTAGGGGGAAAAAATAGAAGATATTTATAGGGGTACGGTGACAGGGATACTGAAGCGATGGAGGTAGATATTTATAGGGGTAAGGTGACAGGGATACTGGAGTGATGGAGGTAGATATGTATAGGGGTAAGGTGACAGGGATACTGGAGCGATGGAGGTAGATATGTATAGGGGTAAGGTGACAGGGATACTGGAGTGATGGAGGTAGATATGTATATGGGTAAGGTGACAGGGATACTGGAGTGATGGAGGTAGATATGTATAGGGGTAAGGTGACAGGGATACTGGAGTGATGGAGGTAGATATGTTATGGGTAAGGTGACAGGGATACTGGAGTGATGGAGGTAGATATGTATAGGGGTAAGGTGACAGGGATACTGGAGTGATGGAGGTAGATATGTATAGGGGTAAGGTGACAGGGATACTGGAGTGATGGAGGTAGATATGTATAGGGGTAAGGTGACAGGGATACTGGAGTGATGGAGGTAGATATGTATAGGGGTAGGGTGACAGGGATACTGAAGTTTTATTTACAGTATGTTTGATGCTACGTTTGCATAAAATTGGCATTTTAATCTGAGAGAAAACAGGGAGGGGGAGTGTTTGATTTAAAGAGAGAAGGTAAGAGAGAGAGGGGAACGAAAGAGAAAGACAGAGAGGGTGTTTGAATTTAAGGGAAAATTGAGAGAAAGCGGCTTGATAGGAATCAAAGGGTTGAAGGGCAAGCCCCGAGCATCCTGAATAGGGAGATAACACCCTGCATGGAGTTATTCACACACACACACACACACACACACACACACACACACACACACACACACACACACACACACACACACACACACACACACACACACACAGAGAGACAGGAAGTCATTGTCTCCAACTCGCAGAACATCTAAAGACAAGCAGCTGTTTTGTACAGTAAACAAATAAACCAAATTTAAGATATAAAACACTGTATATAAAGACATAAAACACTTTCACCAACTACTTCTCAGATAGAGTTCAGTATTGAAGGTCCCTAAGAACACAGTGGCCTCCATCATTCTTAAATGGAAGACATTTGGAACCACCATGACTCTTCCTAGAGCTGGCCGCCCAGCCAAAATGAGAAATTGGGAGGTGACCAAGAACCCGATGGTCACTCTGACAGAGCTCCAGAGTTCCTTTGTGGAGATGGGAGAACCTTCCAGAAGGACAAACATCTCTACAGCACTCCACCAATCAGGACTTTATGGTAGTTTGGCCAGGCGGAAGCCACTCCTCAGTAAAAGGCACATGACAGTCCGCTTGGAGTTGGTATGACAGTCCGCTTGGAGACCATGAGAAACAAGATCCTCTGGTCTGTTGAAACCAAGATTGCACTCTTTGGCCTGAATGCATCACGTCTGGAGGGACCCTGGCACCATCCCTACGGTGAAGCATGGCGGTGTCAGCATCATACTGTGGGGATGTTTTTCAGCAGCAGGGATGATCACGAGTCAGGATATGACCCAGATGCAGACACGGGAGGCAGATAGTACAGGGGTGGGCCTGACATACCCTCTGCCCGACATACCCTCTGCCGGAGCCAATACCTGGATGTGGTCTTCAAAAGAGCGGCCTGGGCTCCCTTCCAGGTAGGGGTAAGACGATAGGAGAGGAATGCGCAAGGGTGCAAATTTTGGTCCTGGGCAGAATGCTGGGACAGGACGGCCCCCACTCCGACATCCAAGGCTTCGACCTCCAACACAAACTGACGGGACGGGTTCCGATGGATTAAGATGGGGGCTGTAGTGAATCGACGTTTCAGGCCCGAGAACACCTGGTCAGCTGCTGGAGACCATGTGATGGGAACCTTGGAATAGGTGAGTGCAAAGAGGGGGGAAGCCAGGATGCTGGAACCCCGGATGAAGAGGCGGTAGAAATGAGCAAACCCCAGGAAACATTGCAACTACACTCTGGATGTGGTTTGAGGCCAATCCACCACCGCTCTCACCTTGTCTGGATCCATCTGTATATGTCCTGCAGCGATGACATATCCTAGGAAGAAGATGGTGGAGCGATGGAATTCGCACTTCTAAGCTTTAATGAAAAGCTGGTTCTCCAGGAAACGCTGAAGGACTTGTCGGATGTGGAGGATGTGTTCTTCAGCTAAACAGTAATAGACAAAGAAACTAACCGGATCAGCATGTTCCAGAGCACATCGTTGACCAGGGCCTGGAACCCCGCGGGAGCGTTGGTCAGTCCAAATGGCATAACTGAGTACTCATAGTACCTGCTAGCCGTGTTAAAGGCTGTTTTCCACTCATCTCCCTCCCGTATCCAAACCAGATGGTAGGCTTTCTGAAGGTACAACTTGGAGAATATGGTTGCTCCCTGAAGAGGTTTGAAAGCCGAGGAGATGAGTTGTTAGAGGGTAAAATGTTTTAACCATGATGTCGATACACATGTGCAGGTTTTTGTCCTTCTTCTTCACAAAGAAGAACCCTGCGCCGGTGGGAGAGGCCTATGGACAACTACTCTCTACAGTGAGAGAGTTCTCAATGTACTCCTACATAGCCTTGGTCTCCAGACCCGACAAGGAGTAAAGCCGCCCCCGAGGGGCTGTAGTGCCCGGGAGAAGGTCAATAGTTCAGTCATAGTGTCGATGCGGAGGGAGAGACGCTGCGCTGGCCTTGTTGATGACTTCCCGGAGGAAGACGGCAGAACGGGCTCCAACCCACGATAGAACCAGTAGCCCAGTCAATCAGGGGTACATGGGTAGATTCTATGAGTAGGTACTGCATATACTCACTGTGATTTCCTGATCGATCAGAATCGTAATGCGGGTGACTCTGCCAATAGAGCGCCCATCCAGCGCTCTGACATCCATGGGAATGGAGAGGGGTAATTGAGTGGAGATGCCCAGCCCCGACACTAAGGTAGCATTGAGGAAAGCGGAATTCTCAGGACACTGGGGTAGGCTGGGAAGAAGCGCCGCTGGTGGCAGGGTTGCTGAGAGTCTGGGGAATTACTGGTGTGGCTTGCTGCCTTGCAGGGAATTTGTGGAATTGCTCCAGAAATGTTTCGAACACATGGTCATGGCATTCTGCCAGGTTATGGAGTCCCTACATAAGGCATTGCAGTAACTCCTTGTGTATTCCAATGGTGGCTCCTTGCTGGGAGACAGAATTGTGGAGCTGGTCTGAGTCTGCTAGGTCTGTCATGGCCAGTTCGTATTATCACGACTCAGAATGTGACCCAGATGCAGACACAGGAGGCGGATAGTACAGTTCTCAATAATTTATTAAAACACGGGGCAAGGAGCAGGTTGAGGACAGGCAGAGGTTCGTAATCAGGTCAGAGTTAGGCAGGTACAGGACAGCAGGCTCGGGGTCAGGGCAGGCAGAGGTTCGTAATCAGGTCAGAGGCAGGCAGGCAGGTACAGGACAGCAGGCTCGGGGTCAGGGCAGGCAGAGGTTCGTAATCAGGTCAGAGGCAGGCAGGTACAGGACAGCAGGCTCGGGGTCAGGGCAGGCAGAGGTTCGTAATCAGGTCAGAGGCAGGCAGGTACAGGACAGTAGGCTCGGGGTCAGGGCAGGCAGAGGTTCGTAAATCAGGTCAGAGGCAGGCAGGTACAGGACAGCAGTGCTCGGGGTCAGGGCAGGCAGAGGTTCGTAATCAGGTCAGAGGCAGGCAGGCAGGTACAGGACAGCAGGCTCGGGGTCAGGGCAGGCAGAGGTTCGTAATCAGGTCAGAGGCAGGCAGGTACAGGACAGCAGGCTCGGGGTCAGGGCAGGCAGAGGTTCGTAATCAGGTCAGAGGCAGGCAGGTACAGGACAGCAGGCTCGGGGTCAGGGCAGGCAGAGGTTCGTAATCAGGTCAGAGGCAGGCAGGTACAGGACAGTAGGCTCGGGGTCAGGGCATGCAGAGGTTTGTAATCAGGTCAGAGGTAGGCAGGTACAGGACAGCAGGCTCGGGGTCAGGGCAGGCAGAGGTTCGTAATCAGGTCAGAGGCAGGCAGGCAGGTACAGGACAGCAGGCTCGGGGTCAGGGCAGGCAGAGGTTCGTAATCAGGTCATAGGCAAGCAGGTACAGGACAGCAGGCTCGGGGTCAGGGCAGGCAGAGGTTCGTAATCAGGTCAGAGGCAGGCAGGTACAGGACAGCAGGCTCGGGGTCAGGGCAGGCAGAGGTTCGTAATCAGGTCAGAGGCAGGCAGGTACAGGACAGCAGGCTCGGGGTCAGGGCAGGCAGAGGTTCGTAATCAGGTCAGAGGCAGGCAGGTACAGGACAGCAAGCTCGGGGTCAGGGCAGGCAGAGGTTCGTAATCAGGTCAGAGGCAGGCAGGTACAGGACAGCAGGCTCGGGGTCAGGGCAGGCAGAGGTTCGTAATCAGGTCAGAGGCAAGCAGGTACAGGACAGGTCAGGCTCAGGTACAGGCTCGGGGTCAGGGCAGGCAGAGGTTCATAATCAGGTCAGAGGCAGTCAGGTACAGGACAGCAGGCTCGGGGTCAGGGCAGGCAGAGGTTCGTAATCAGGTCAGAGTTAGGCAGGTACAGGACAGCAGGCTCGGGGTCAGGGCAGGCAGAGGTTCGTAATCAGGTCATAGGCAAGCAGGTACAGGACAGCAGGCTCGGGGTCAGGGCAGGCAGAGGTTCGTAATCAGGTCAGAGGCAGGCAGGTACAGGACAGCAGGCTCGGGGTCAGGGCAGGCAGAGGTTCGTAATCAGGTCAGAGTTAGGTAGGTACAGGACAGCAGGCTCGGGGTCAGGGCAGGCAGAGGTTCGTAATCAGGTCAGAGGCAGGCAGGTACAGGACAGCAAGCTCGGGGTCAGGGCAGGCAGAGGTTCGTAATCAGGTCATAGGCAAGCAGGTACAGGACAGCAGGCTCGGGGTCAGGGCAGGCAGAGGTTCGTAATCAGGTCAGAGGCAGGCAGGTACAGGACAGCAGGCTCGGGGTCAGGGCAGGCAGAGGTTCGTAATCAGGTCAGAGTTAGGTAGGTACAGGACAGCAGGCTCGGGGTCAGGGCAGGCAGAGGTTCGTAATCAGGTCAGAGTTAGGTAGGTACAGGACAGCAGGCTCGGGGTCAGGGCAGGCAGAGGTTCGTAATCAGGTCAGAGGCAGGCAGGTACAGGACAGCAGGCTCGGCGTCAGGGCAGGCAGAGGTTCGTAATCAGGTCAGAGGCAAGCAGGTACAGGACAGCAGGCTCGGGGTCAGGGCAGGCAGAGGTTCGTAATCAGGTCAGAGGCAGGCAGGTACAGGACAGCAGGCTCGGGGTCCTGGCAGGCAGAGGTTCGTAATCAGGTCAGAGTTAGGCTGGTACAGGACAGCAGGCTCGGGGTCAGGGCAGGCAGAGGTTCGTAATCAGGTCAGAGTTAGGCTGGTACAGGACAGCAGGCTCGGGGTCAGGGCAGGCAGAGGTTCGTAATCAGGTCAGAGGCAGGCAGGTATAGGACAGCAGGCTCGGGGTCAGGGCAGGCAGAGGTTCGTAATTAGGTCAGAGGCAGGCAGGCAGGTACAGGACAGCAGGCTCGGTGTCAGGGCAGGCAGAGGTTCGTAATCAGGTCAGAGGCAGGCAGGTACAGGACAGTAGGCTCGGGGTCAGGGCAGGCAGAGGTTCGTAAATCAGGTCAGAGGCAGGCAGGTACAGGACAGCAGGCTCGGGGTCAGGGCAGGCAGAGGTTCGTAATCAGGTCAGAGGCAGGCAGGCAGGTACAGGACAGCAGGCTCGGGGTCAGGGCAGGCAGAGGTTCGTAATCAGGTCAGAGGCAGGCAGGTACAGGACAGCAGGCTCGGGGTCAGGGCAGGCAGAGGTTCGTAATCAGGTCAGAGGCAGGCAGGTACAGGACAGCAGGCTCGGGGTCAGGGCAGGCAGAGGTTCGTAATCAGGTCAGAGGCAGGCAGGTACAGGACAGTAGGCTCGGGGTCAGGGCAGGCAGAGGTTTGTAATCAGGTCAGAGTTAGGCAGGTACAGAACAGCAGGCTCGGGGTCAGGGCAGGCAGAGGTTCGTAATCAGGTCAGAGGCAGGCAGGCAGGTACAGGACAGCAGGCTCGGGGTCAGGGCAGGCAGAGGTTCGTAATCAGGTCATAGGCAAGCAGGTACAGGACAGCAGGCTCGGGGTCAGGGCAGGCAGAGGTTCGTAATCAGGTCAGAGGCAGGCAGGTACAGGACAGCAGGCTCGGGGTCAGGGCAGGCAGAGGTTCGTAATCAGGTCAGAGGCAGGCAGGTACAGGACAGCAGGCTCGGGGTCAGGGCAGGCAGAGGTTCGTAATCAGGTCAGAGGCAGGCAGGTACAGGACAGCAAGCTCGGGGTCAGGGCAGGCAGAGGTTCGTAATCAGGTCAGAGGCAGGCAGGTACAGGACAGCAGGCTCGGGGTCAGGGCAGGCAGAGGTTCGTAATCAGGTCAGAGGCAAGCAGGTACAGGACAGCAGGCTCGGGGTCAGGGCAGGCAGAGGTTCATAATCAGGTCAGAGGCAGGCAGGTACAGGACAGCAGGCTCGGGTTCAGGGCAGGCAGAGGTTCGTAATCAGGTCAGAGGCAGGCAGGTACAGGACAGTAGGCTCGGGGTCAGGGCAGGCAGAGGTTTGTAATCAGGTCAGAGTTAGGCAGGTACAGGACAGCAGGCTCGGGGTCAGGGCAGGCAGAGGTTCGTAATCAGGTCAGAGGCAGGCAGGTACAGGACAGCAGGCTCGGGGTCAGGGCAGGCAGAGGTTCGTAATCAGGTCATAGGCAAGCAGGTACAGGACAGCAGGCTCGGGGTCAGGGCAGGCAGAGGTTCGTAATCAGGTCAGAGGCAGGCAGGTACAGGACAGCAGGCTCGGGGTCAGGGCAGGCAGAGGTTCGTAATCAGGTCAGAGGCAGGCAGGTACAGGACAGCAAGCTCGGGGTCAGGGCAGGCAGAGGTTCGTAATCAGGTCAGAGGCAGGCAGGTACAGGACAGCAGGCTCGGGGTCAGGGCAGGCAGAGGTTCGTAATCAGGTCAGAGGCAAGCAGGTACAGGACAGCAGGCTCGGGGTCAGGGCAGGCAGAGGTTCATAATCAGGTCAGAGGCAGGCAGGTACAGGACAGCAGGCTCGGGGTCAGGGCAGGCAGAGGTTCGTAATCAGGTCAGAGGCAAGCAGGTACAGGACAGCAGGCTCGGGGTCAGGGCAGGCAGAGGTTCGTTATCAGGTCAGAGGCAGGCAGGTACAGGACAGCAGGCTCAGGGTCAGGGCAGGCAGAGGTTCGTAATCAGGTCAGAGGCAGGCAGGTACAGGACAGCAGGCTCGGGGTCAGGGCAGGCAGAGGTTCGTAATCAGGTCAGAGGCAGGCAGGTACAGGACAGCAGGCTCGGGGTCAGGGCAGGCAGAGGTTCATAATCAGGTCAGAGGCAGGCAGGTACAGGACAGTAGGCTCGGGGTCAGGGCAGGCAGAGGTTTGTAATCAGGTCAGAGTTAGGCAGGTACAGGACAGCAGGCTCGGGGTCAGGGCAGGCAGAGGTTCGTAATCAGGTCAGAGTTAGGTAGGTACAGGACAGCAGGCTCGGGTTCAGGGCAGGCAGAGGTTCGTAATCAGGTCAGAGGCAGGCAGGTACAGGACAGCAGGCTCGGGGTCAGGGCAGGCAGAGGTTCGTAATCAGGTCAGAGGCAAGCAGGTACAGGACAGCAGGCTCGGGGTCAGGGCAGGCAGAGGTTCGTAATCAGGTCAGAGGCAGGCAGGTACAGGACAGCAGGCTCGGGGTCAGGGCAGGCAGAGGTTCGTAATCAGGTCAGAGTTAGGTAGGTACAGGACAGCAGGCTCGGGGTCAGGGCAGGCAGAGGTTCGTAATCAGGTCAGAGGCAGGCAGGTACAGGACAGCAGTCTCGGGGTCAGGGCAGGCAGAGGTTCGTAATCAGGTCAGAGGCAGGCAGAATGTTTCCTATTTTTCCCGGTTCTGACCATTCACTTGAGAAACAGGAAAACGGGAAAAGCACGCTGGGAAGACCTGACAAGACAAGATGAACTGACAACAGACAAACAGAGAACACAGGTATAAATGCTCAGGGGATAATGGGGAAGATTGGTGACATCTGGAAGTGGGTGGAGACAAGCACAAATTCAGGTGAAACAGATCAGGGTGTGACAGGGACTGGGAGACTAGTCAGGATCGAGGGAAAGATGAACAGAGCAAAGTACATAGAGATCCTTGATGAAAACCTGTTCCAAAGCGCTCCGGACCTCAGACTGGGGCAAAGGTTCACCTTCAATTCAGACAGCAACCCTAAGCACACAGCCAAGACAACACAGAAGTGACTTTGGGACAAGTCTCTGAATGTCCTTGAGTGGCCCAACTAGAGCCCAGACTTGAACCAGATCGAACATTTCTGGAGAGACCTGAAAATAGCTGTGCAGCAATGCTCCTCATCCATCCTGACAGAGCTCTGCAGAGAAGAATGGGAGAAGCTCCCCAAATACAGGTGTGCCAAGCTTGTTGTGTCATACCCAAGAAGACTCGAGGCTGTAATTGCTGCCAAAGTTTTTTGTATTTTTTTTAACCAGGCAAGTCAGTTAAGAACAAATGTTTATTTACAATGGCGGCCTACCAGGGAACAGTGGGTTAACTGCCTTGTTCAGGGGCAGAATGACAGATTTTTACCTTGTCAGCTCGGGGATTCGATCCAGCAACCTTTCGGTTACTACCCCAAAAATCTAACCACTAGGTTACCTGCCGCCCCATGTGCTTCAACAAGTATTTATTTGCTAAAATATATTTTTTTAAATGGATTTTGCTTTGTCATTATGGGGTATTGTGTGTAGATTGATGATGGGAAAAATTATTTAATACATTTTAGAATAAGGCTGTAACGTCAATGGGTCTGGATAATTTCCGAATGCAGTGTATATCCCAGGTGGATGCATTTCACTTACAAATCCTGTTTTCTGTGAGGGGGAGGGGTGTGTGTGAGATTAACAACCTCCAGTCAACTCCACTACGGTGCGACTCTGCTTTATAAGAGTCTAAACACATACAGACACATACAGGTTCTCTCTCCTGTGTGGCCCTCCACTCCAACACTTCCTTGCCTCAGACGGGAGTTAAACTAATCAGGGACTCAACAGAGCAGCTATGACACCATGGGGCAGGAAAGGCTGGGAGAGAGGGAGGGAGGCAGGAAAGGCTGGGAGAGAGGGAGGGAGGGAGGTAGGAAATAAAAGAGAGATGAAAGAGATGTGGGAGAGTAGACGGCTGCTGGGGCTAAAATATGAGGAGGTCAGGGAGTCCAAAAAACAGTGTCGTGCTGTGGGTGTGTGATAGCAGGGGTGTAGTGAGGTGGGCTGGACTGGGCAGGGAGGTTGGGGATGTCGGGGGACGTGAGGTGGGAAGATACGAGCGCTGTACCTCTTCACATGCCCTCCATCAACACCAGCACAATCCAATCCCCCCTCTCACCCCAGCCTTTCTCCCTCTCTTTTTCTTGTTCTTGTTCTCTTCCCATCCCATAGCAACACTATCCTGCCCAGCCCCCTGCCCCTTGCCTCCTAGACCTGCCACCTCCTGTTTCCCCACCTACTGCGGGGACATTGGAGATTTCTTTCTGTGAAAAACATTTGCTATTTCCCCCGCTCTCTCTATCCTTCTCTCTCTCCCTCTATCTGTCTATATCCCTCTCTCTCTCTCTTTATCCTTCTTTCTCTCTATGCCCCCCTCTCTGTCCCTCCCTCTCTGTCCCTCTCTCTCTGTCCCTCCCTCTCTGTCCCTCCCTCTCTGTCCCTCTCTCTCTGTCCCTCCCTCTCTGTCCCTCTCTCTCTGTCCCTCCCTCTCTGTCCCTCCCTCTCTGTCCCTCCCTCTCTGTCCCTCCCTCTCTGTCCCTCTCTCTCTGTCCCTCCCTCTCTGTCCCTCTCTCTCTGTCCCTCCCTCTCTGTCCCTCTCTCTCTGTCCCTCTCTCTCTCTGTCCCTCCCTCTCTGTCCCTCCCTCTCTGTCCTCTCTCTCTGTCCCTCCCTCTCTGTCCCTCCCTCTCTGTCCCTCTCTCTCTGTCCCTCCCTCTCTGTCCCCTCTCTCTGTCCCTCCCTCTCTGTCCCTCCCTCTCTGTCCCTCCCTCTCTCTGTCCCTCCCTCTCTGTCCCTCCCTCTCTGTCCCTCCCTCTCTGTCCCTCTCTCTCTGTCCCTCCCTCTCTGTCCCTCCCTCTCTGTCCCTTCTTGTCTCTTGTCTTGGAGCTGTTATTGCGGGCCTTTGTCTGATTCAGGTCAGCGACAGGAGGTGCAGAGAATGCGATTTCAGCTCCCCCACTGGCTGGACATGTAGGGACATGTAGAGGGTGAGAGATTTGAGGGTGAGGAGGGCAGTAGAAGAGGAGGGGTGTGGGTGCCTACTGAACCCACCCAGTCCCCAATCCACAAAGTCTGTGTGTGTATCTGACTCAGAAAATGGAAGACAGATTGCATGGTGTACTTTCGGAAGACACACACACAGTCAGTCTCTAAGAAATATTACAGTGGTTTTCAGTAAACTGGCCATCCTGTTACTGTAAGTGATGGGCAACTGTCAAAATAGCTATTCATCTATTCAATTACAGTGGAGAATTCCTCCTTTCACAACTTACTTAACAACTTACCTGACACACAGTCTCAGCTGACACAGATATGGCTTAACCTCCAATCCTGAAGTAACAGACTGTCCCTCCCCTCCTCACAATGAGGGCATCTTCAAATGTGATGTGCCTCTTAACCAACACAACTCTCCATTACATTCCCTCAAAGCACCCATCCACACATAAGCAGCCCTCAGAGCTAAAGTAGCTCAGGAGGTGAGAGGTTAAACGTGGCCCATGCAGCCAGATGCCCATCATGTCCGTCACCCCGTAATGACTCGTCTGTAGGCCGAATGACTGGAGGACAGGTGTCATCAGATCCCCCATCGCATCACCAGGGTCAGCCCTTTTCCCCATAATCCTCCCGGCTGCTGATGACAGCACGATTGAAGGAAAAGAGAGGTGGAGGAAGGGTGGAGGAGGGGGAAGAGTGGAAGAGGGGAAGGGTTGGCGCCCACAGGAAAGAGAGAGAGAGAAAAAACCTTGACGGAGGCAGTGGATAAGACTCAATTTGAGAAAGCCTGTAGTGGGAAATGACTGTTTTTAGCCCCCATCATGTCATACAGCAAGGCACCTTTACTGGGGCCCGTAGGCAATTTTATAGGCTGTTTCTGCTGTGGGTTTTACTGGATGTGTAGTTAATAGTTTATATAGTTTAGTGGGAGCAGCAGGGATTAAAGATGGAGTGTTGTCCATCAGAGAGAGAGGGGGGGGGGGTATTTATCCGTAGACAGCCAGGGGTTTGGATGTGGTACAGACTGCCCAATCTGACCCGTGCTGGGTCTATCATAGCATAGTTTTCCTCACAGTCCAATGGTCATGCTTTAAAATGGATGAACAACCGTGTATTTTTGCCTGTGCATTTCCCCTTCATCTGTCTCTGTCCACTTCTCTCTCTCGCTCTCTCTCTGTTTCTCCACTTCAATGTCAAGTTTCTCTGTCCTTCTCCCTGTTGCTTCCTTCTCTCTCCATCCCCTCATCATCCATCTCTCTAGGCTTCCCTCTTTCATTTAATCTTTCTCTCTTGTTCCCTCTATCAAGCTGCACATTTCCCCTCTCCCCTCACACCCTCTTTCACACGCCACCTCCCTCCCTGCATCTCCTCCTTTTCCTCTCTCCATCCACCTCCTCTCAGACCCTTCGGTCCATGTGGGCAGACTGCTGACTAGGAGTGGTATAGATCCTATTGTTCAGCTGTAGGTGTGATCTGAGGTAGAGACAGTAAACACTGCACACTGCTAGTCCTCTGTAGTGGTGATACAGTACCTGTGTGTCATGGACTCTTGGCATCCACAGCAAACTTCACAGGAAGGCTGAAAATTAAACAGGGCCTCCCTCCCCACCTTTAGCCTAGATATGTGTGAGCTTCAAAACAGCCACCGTGCGTGCGTGTGTGTCTTTGAGCGCCGTATGCCTGCCTCTTTGCATCAGAGTGCCAGGCCCTTCAAACACAACTCTAGCCAGCTGGGTCAAACAATAGTCTGGGCCCCTGTCCTCTCACTCCTCTCTGACATCCTTCTCTCACTTCTTTCTGACCTCCCTCTCTCATTCTCTCACTTCTCTCTGACCTCCCCCTCTCTCCTCCCTCCCTCCTCTCCCCTCTCTCCTCCCTCTCCCATCCCCTCTCTCCTCCCTCTCCCCTCCCCTCCCCCCATTCTCCCCCTCTCTCCTCCCTCTCCCCCCCCCATTCTCCCCCTCTCTCCTCCCTCTCCCCTCCCCCTCTCTCCTCCCCTCTCCCCTCCCCTCTCTCCTCCCTCTCCCATCCCCTCTCTCCTCCCTCTCCCTCCCTCTCCCCATTCTCCCCCTCTCTCCTCCCTCTCCCCTCCCCTCTCTCCTCCCCTCCCCTCCCCTCTCTCCTCCCTCTCCCCGCCCCTCTCTCCCCCTCTCTCCTCCCTCTCCCCTCCCCCTCTCTCCTCCCTCTCCCCCCCCGCCCCTCTCTCCCCCTCTCTCCTCCCTCTCCCCTCCCCTCTCTCCTCCCCTCCCCTCCCCCCCCCCTCCTCTCTCCTCCCTCTCCCCCGCCCCTCTCTCCCCCTCTCTCCTCCCTCTCCCCCGCCCCTCTCTCCCCCCTCTCTCCTCCCTCTCCCCTCCCTCTCCCCCATTCTCCCCTCTCTCCTCCCTCTCCCCCCCCTCTCTCCTCCCCCTCCCTCCCCCTCTCTCCTCCCTCTCTCCTCCCTCTCCCCCGCCCCTCTCTCCTCCCTCTCCCCCGCCCCTCTCTCCCCCTCTCTCCTCCCTCTCCCCTCCCCCTCTCTCCTCCCTCTCCCCCGCCCCTCTCTCCCCCTCTCTCCTCCCCCCCCTCCCCCTCTCTCCTCCCTCTCCCCGCCCCCTCTCTCCCCCTCTCTCCTCCCCCTCCCCTCCCCCTCTCTCCTCCCTCTCCCCCGCCCCTCTCTCCCCCTCTCGCCTCCCCCTCCCCTCCCCCTCTCTCCTCCCCTCCCCTCCCCCTCTCTCCTCCCTCTCCCCGCCCCTCTCTCCCCCTCTCTCCTCCCTCTCCCCCTCCCCTCTCTCCTCCCCCTCCCCTCCCCCTCTCTCCTCCCTCTCCCCTCCCCTCTCTCCTCCCTCTCCCTCCACCTCTCTCCTCCCCCTCCCCTCCCCTCTCTCCTCCCTCTCCCCTCCCCCCCTCTCCTCCCCTCCCCTCCCCCTCTCTCCTCCCTCTCCCCCGCCCCTCTCTCCCCTCTCTCCTCCCTCCCCTCCCCCCTCTCCTCCCTCTCCCTCCCCCTCTCTCCTCCCCCTCCCCTCCCCCTCTCTCCTCCCTCTCCCCCGCCCCTCTCTCCCCCTCTCTCCTCCCCTCCCCTCCCCCTCTCTCCTCCCCCTCCCCTCCCCCTCTCTCCTCCCCCTCCCCCCCTCTCTCCTCCCTCTCCCCCGCCCCTCTCTCCCCCTCTCTCCTCCCTCTCAGGCTGAACTGGAGCACTTCCATGCTGCCAGTGAAATCTCAACAGAACATATAGTGTATACACAAACAGATACGTAGACTCAGACACTTATTAGCTACACACCCAGACTAAGACACACTCACACAAATAGACACACACAGAGATGAAGGCAAACACATCTTACTAACACAAATAAACACAACACACACAGGGGAGCTAAGGGGCCCAGCTTCAGCTGGCTGGACATCAAGCCACACTTCACACCTCGGCTCGATAGCCTTTATTGGGTTAGATCCCACCTGGTCAGAGGAGAGGGAAATACCTTGGCTACACTAAAACAACATCATAGATCCATGGCCTGGGACAAGAAAGGCTCCGGAGCAAAGAAAATGAGAGCCGTTTACAAAACTACTGTTTGTACGAGTCTGACTGGAATTGGACAAAAATACCCCAAAAACTACAAGAGGGGCATTGATGTAAATAATCAGAAATACCCTACAGTCAATTATGAGAATAAGTTGTTCCTTTTCAAAAGGAAATGGGTTATTTTGCCAATTGAGGCAACATGTTCATCTATTATTTCAAGATAAATGAATGAATTTCCTTGACCTAAGGGTATTTCTGTTTCTCACCTGATGGTAGTTGTTGACAGGAGAAAAGTCTTCTCTCATATCCACAGTGACCAGTTACACTATGGTGGCCCAGAGAGGGAAGACATAGCACCTTATGCACCACCAACATGTATCCAATTTCAACTGAGTGCTCAGATCTTTATTTTTTATGTCCAGCTCTTCTGAAGACAATTGTGAGACGTATTAGAGGTTTTATGCTCAGGTAGAGCGATCCCGACTGCTTGGCGGGAGTTAGTTGTCAAGACCCCTTATAAAACATTTGTTCTGATGGGGAATTAGCCAATAACCATGGCAAGTGGCTTTGAAGGTGACCCGTATTTAATATTGTTTTCTGTTTTACGGCTGGCCTGGCGTATTGAACATGAAATATGGCCGTGAGGGAGCGAGGGGCGTGTGAAGGGCAGGGTTGTAAAGGCCTAGTGGAGCGAGGATGGGGGGAGTCTAAACAAATGATCTGGATGGCGGGGGTGGAGGTGGAGGTGAGGTGTAGAAAAGGTTGGGGGGGCACTCCCTGTTTGGTCACAGAGCCTGACTACATGGTTATAGCCCACCGGTGGTTTAGGTCAGGGTGTTTTCATTAGGTTGTCATGTGGTTACCACCATATCTTACCACCCTACCACCCCACTGTACAGAAAGAGGGACTACTTGTGATGCTCTTTAATAAGATATCCTCACTTAAAAAGAGAGATAAATAAATCAAATAATATTGTATTTGTCACATGCACTGAAACAGGTGTAGACTTTACCGTGAAATGCTTACTTACGAGCCCTTCCCAACGATGCAGAGTTACATAAAGGAAGGATAAAGTGACTAGGCATCAGGATAGATAATAGTAAGAGTAAAACAAAGAAAAGAGCAAATGGTGATTGTAAAAGTGTGTGTGTGAGTGTGTGTAATGTGTATGTATGTGTGTTTGTATTGCGTCATTTTGTGTGTGTGTGTTATGTGTTTGTGTATGCGTATGTAGTGTATGTGAATCAAAATCAAATGTACTTATATAGCCCTTCGTACATCAGCTGATATCTCAGAGTGTTTTGCAGAAACCCAGCCTAAAACTCCAAACAGCAAGCAATGCAGATGTAGAAGCACGGTGGCTAAGAAAAACTCCCTAGAAAGGACAGAACCTAGGAATGTAGTGTGTGTGAGTGTGTTTATGGTGTGTATATATAGTTTAGTAAGTGTGCATAGGGTCAGTGCAAGATGGAGTCAGTCCAGAGTCCTCTGTAGAGCTTTGTGATCAAGGGCGGTGCATTTGCCATACCAAGCAGTGATGCAGCCAGTCAAGATGCTCTCAATGGTGCAGCTGTATAACTTTTTGCGGATCCGAGGGCCCATGCCAATTATTTTCAGCCTCCTGAGGGGGAAGAGGCGCTGCCATGCCCTCTTCACGACTGTGCGGGTGTGCGTAGACTATGTTAAGTCCTTAGTGATGTGGATGCAAAGGAACTTAAAACTCTCGACCCGCTCCACAACAGCCCCATTGATATGGATGGGGGCTGGCTCTCCCCTCTTTTTTACCCTATAGTCCACGATCACCTCCTTGGTCTTACTGACAATGAAGGAGTGGTTGTTGTCCTGGCACCACACTGCTAAGTCGCTGACCTCCTCCCTGTAGGCTGACTCATTGCCGTCATTGATCAGGCCAACCATAATCGCGTCATCAATAAACTGATGGTGTTGGAATCGTGTTTGGCCACACAGTAGTGGGTGAACAGGGAGTACAGGAGGCGACTAAGCACACACCCCTGAGGGGCCCCCGCATTGAGGGTCAGCGTGGCGGAGGTGTTGTTGCCTACCCTCACCAAGTCCAGGATCCAGTTGCAGAGGAAGGGGTTCAGTCTTAGGGTCCCTAGCTTGGTTATGAGTTTGGAGGGGACTATGGTGTTGAACGCTGAGCTGTAGTCGATGAACAGCATTATCACATCGTTATTTTCCCTTCTGTCCAGGTGGGAGAATGCATTGTGAAGTGCAATTGAGATTGCATCATCTGTGGATCTGTGAATTGGAGTGGGTCCAGGGTGTCTGGAATGATGGTGTTGATGTGTGTCATGCTCTGACCTCTTTCTCCCCCCTCTCTCCAGATGAAATCTCGCGTCTTGTGACGGCCGGCCGCCCAACAACCTGCCCGCTTGACCCTATCCCCTCCTCTCTTCTCCAGACCATTTCCGGAGACCTTCTCCCTTACCTCACCTCGCTCATCAACTCATCCCTGACCGCTGGCTACGTCCCTTCCGTCTTCAAGAGAGCGAGAGTTGCACCCCTTCTGAAAAAACCTACACTCGATCCCTCCGATGTCAACAACTACAGACCAGTATCCCTTCTTTCTTTTCTCTCCAAAACTCTTGAACGTGCCGTCCTTGGCCAGCTCTCCCGCTATCTCTCTCAGAATGACCTTCTTGATCCAAATCAGTCAGGTTTCAAGACTAGTCATTCAACTGAGACTGCTCTTCTCTGTATCACGGAGGCGCTCCGCACTGCTAAAGCTAACTCTCTCTCCTCTGCTCTCATCCTTCTAGACCTATCGGCTGCCTTCGATACTGTGAACCATCAGATCCTCCTCTCCACCCTCTCCGAGTTGGGCATCTCCGGCGCGGCCCACGCTTGGATTGCGCCCTACCTGACAGGTCGCTCCTACCAGGTGGCGTGGCGAGAATCCGTCTCCACACCACGTGCTCTCACCACTGGTGTCCCCCAGGGCTCTGTTCTAGGCCCTCTCCTATTCTCGCTATACACCAAGTCACTTGGCTCTGTCATAACCTCACATGGTCTCTCCTATCATTGCTATGCAGACGACACACAATTAATCTTCTCCTTTCCCCTTCTGATGATCAGGTGGTGAATCGCATCTCTGCATGTCTGGCAGACATATCAGTGTGGATGACGGATCACCACCTCAAGCTGAACCTCGGCAAGACGGAGCTGCTCTTCCTCCCGGGAAGGACTGCCCGTTCCATGATCTCGCCATCACGGTTGACAACTCCATTGTGTCCTCCTCCCAGAGCGCTAAGAACCTTGGCGTGATCCTGGACAACACCCTGTCGTTCTCAACTAACATCAAGGCGGTGGCCCGTTCCTGTAGGTTCATGCTCTACAACATCCGCAGAGTACGACCCTGCCTCACACAGGAAGCGGCGCAGGTCCTAATCCAGGCACTCGTCATCTCCCGTCTGGATTACTGCAACTCGCTGTTGGCTGGGCTCCCTGCCTGTGCCATTAAACCCCTACAACTCATCCAGAACGCCGCAGCCCGTCTGGTGTTCAACCTTCCCAAGTTCTCTCACGTCACCCCGCTCCTCCGCTCTCTCCACTGGCTTCCAGTTGAAGCTCGCATCCGCTACAAGACCATGGTGCTTGCCTACGGAGCTGTGAGGGGAACGGCACCTCAGTACCTCCAGGCTCTGATCAGGCCCTACACCCAAACAAGGGCACTGCGTTCATCCACCTCTGGCCTGCTCGCCTCCCTACCACTGAGGAAGTACAGTTCCCGCTCAGCCCAGTCAAAACTGTTCGCTGCTCTGGCCCCCAATGGTGGAACAAACTCCCTCGCGACGCCAGGACAGCGGAGTCGATCACCACCTTCCGGAGACACCTGAAACCCCACCTCTTTAAGGAATACCTAGGATAGGATAAAGTAATCCCTCTCACCGCCCCCCCCCTTAAAAGATTTAGATGCACTACTGTTCCACTGGATGTCATAAGGTGAATGCACCAATTTGTAAGTCGCTCTGGATAAGAGCGTCTGCTAAATGACTTAAATGTAAAATGTAAATGACTTAAATGTCATGACCCATCTTTCAAAGCACTTCATAATTACATACAGTGGGGCAAAAAAGTATTTAGTCAGCCACCAATTGTGCAAGTTCTCCGACTTAAAAATATGAGAGAGGCCTGGAATTTTCATCATAGGTACACTTCAATTATGACAGACAAAATGAAAAGAAAATCCAGAAAATCACATTGTAGGATTTTTAATGAATTTATTAGCAAATTATTGTGGAAAATAAGTATTTAGTCACCTAAAAACAAGTAAGATTTCTGGCTCTCACAGACCTGTAACTTCTTCTTTAAGAGGCTCCTCTGTCCTCCACTCGTTACCTGTATTAATGGCACCTGTTTGAACTTGTTATCAGTATAAAAGACAACTGTCCACAACCTCAAACAGTCACACTCCAAACTCCACTATGGCCAAGACCAAAGAGCTGTCAAAGGACACCAGTAACAAAATTGTAGACCTGCACCAGGCTGGGAAGACTGAATCTGCAATAGGTAAACAGCTTGGTTTGAAGAAATCAACTGTGGGAGCAATTATTAGGAAATGGAAGTAAAAAACAAAACCACTGATAATCTCCCTCGATCTGGGGCTCCACGCAAGATCTCACCCCGTGGGGTCAAAATGATCACAAGAACGGTGAGCAAAAATCCCAGAACCACACGGGGGGACCTAGTGAATGACCTGCAGAGAGCTGGGACCAAAGTAACAAAGCATACCATCAGTAACACACTATGCCGCCAGGGATTCAAATCCTGCAGTGCCAGACGTGTCCCCCTGCTTAAGCCAGTACATGTCCAGGCCCATCTGAAGTTTGCTAGAGATCATTTGGATGATCCAGAAGAAGATTGGGAGAATGTCATATGGTCAGATGAAACCAAAATAAAACTTTTTGGTAAAAACTCAATTTGTCGTGTTTGGAGGACAAAGAATGCTGAGTTGCATCCAAAGAACACCATATCTACTGTGAAGCATGGGGGTGGAAACATCATGCTTTTGGGCTGTTTTTCTGCAAAGGGACCAGGACGACTGATCCGTGTAAAGGAAAGAATGAATGGGGCCATGTATCGTGAGATTTTGAGTGAAAACCTCCTTCCATCATCGCTGCAATCAGAAACAAACAAGGGGAAAGCTCTGAAAAGAACAGAGAAATTGACCCACTCAAACACAGTCCACCAAAAACTATCTTCTCTATGTTGCTTCTGCATCTGTCTCTCTGTCTGCCTCCCTTTTGTTAAAGCGGCGAGGGATAGAAAAGGTCTCAAGGCTGAAATTGCTGTTGTGTGATGTTTGCTGTGCCCAAATCGAGGGACAAATTATGCTGTCAGGAACACATCCAGTCAAGATCAAGAGGAGAGTAGAGGAGAGCAGTTCAAATGTTTACTGTTCAACACCTTTAATGACTGGTAATGCAAGAGGTGTGCCTGTTCCAATTAAATGTGTGACTGAAACCATCAGAGGGACAGTTGTTAGAGCAAATGATAAACTGGCTAATACGTGGTAGTACAATGTTGCTCTGTAAACTGTTATTATATATATGCATTGTGTATGTGTGTGTGTGTGTGTTCACAAGGGTTAGAGCAGAGTAGTTCGTTGAGAAGGGAGTATTACATGCAATAGCTGCAAGGCAACTTCCAAAGCAAACCACTTCATCTATAATTACCACTTTTCTCTCTCTCTTTTGTGGAGTCTATAATTTCCTACACTTTGCAGTTCATATACAGACTGTGTGTTTTACTTCTTACCTTCTTTTCAGCTGCAAGTAGCTGTGGTTATCCTGGCCTCTCATATGAAGTTGTTTTTCGGCAGGGACATTATTTGGCAGCTATTGTTTGTGTTTACATGTTGGAGTGTGTGTGTTTGTGTGTGCGTGTGAGATTTGAATTGAGTGGTTCGAGGCAACAGATAGACAACAGATAGATAGTTTCTTCTTTTGTCTGTCTCCTGCCCTCACTAACACACCATTTTGTTTCTGTGGCCCTGATGTGAATCAGGGTTAGCACTTGGCAACCCAGTGAAAAGGTAGAACGTCTTGTCTAAGTCTCCTGTTGATGACCTCACACACGCCACTCTTGGAAATACAGACTCAATTGTGGTTACTGGTTAAGTCAGAATGACTAGCACACTCACACAGTGGTAATGACCATTTCTGAAGATTCATCAACAACTAAATCGAGAGATTAGTCTTGACCCAAATATGATGAAATATGACGTGTACTGTACAGTACAAACTGTACTCACTGAAATAAATCAATTAGAGTCAGGCGAACAGCGAGAGCCCTTCAACCAAGAGCAGCTCATTGACAAGGGTACGGTTCTGTCTGAGAAGGTACAAAGTTGGAACAATTATGGAAATCACACGTGTAATGTGATCATCATTGAGTGGCTTGTTAAAGTGACATTGAGAGCTGGGCTGAAGTGAGTGGTCCTCTTCACTGTGATAGCTGGCTGTGTTGGCAGTGAGTGCCACAGTATAGAAGGGTGTACAGTAGGATGTCACACTGGCCAACAGAGGGGAGAGAGATTTCCTTAGGATGACAAAGGGGCTGGGTTTTTACAGAAACAAAGGATGTTTGTAGATATTCAGTTTCTTTCCTGTCGAGTTTTCCTTATTATTGTAGATAGGTCTACATCCAACAAAATACTGTACATTCTAGAAATAATGTCAGATGCAAGGTGATTATACAGACTGTTGAAATAATGAGGGAACTAGCTATGTTAACTCAACCAATTTGAACCCTAAGGTAGGCACCGCATTAGACAAACAACGCCCCTGTCAAAGCCATCAGTTGGCAGCATCCTCAATTGATTCCCCACACACTTCCTGGATTAGCTAAGGACGACTTAATTGATTCAACACAGTCAAGTGATCTTCCAACAAACATTATTTTTAACTTTGAAGGGACTGGCAGTCAACCAAACCTGAACTGCTCTAGATGACAAGAACTTCCTCCAGGCGATAGTGGCTTTTCTTACAGTGAGAGGCTGCTGGTGGAAAGATAACTCCTACCAGTCCTGAATTTCAGAAGGGCCCCAAAACATATAGAGCGAAACAGTCCTATAGCCATGGGTCACTGCCTTGCTTCACTAATCAAGAAGTCTTGAGATACATTTGGTTGATAAGTGATAGGCGTTGTAGTAGCATGTGCCTTGCAGCAGTGCACAGAGTGAGACAGTCTTTTTAGGTTTTCCCTGACTTTGCTGAAGTACAGCATTAATCTTGCCTGGAAGCACTGTGATGACAGAACAGTTAGCATGGGCACTATCCAAATCCAGGTCTGTAGCAGGGCTTTCAAAGGCATCTTCATTGTGTAATGACCGCCTTACAGAGGCTGTGTTTTCATCAGTTGTTCAGCATAACTAATGTTCACCAAGTAACAGCAACATTAGCGTATTGTACTTAAACTTATCGTTCATTTTGAACGTATTGTGAACGTACACTGAGTATACAAAACATTAAGAGCACCTGTTCTTTCCATGACATTGACCGAGCAGGTGAATCTAGGTGAAAGCTGTGTGATCCCTAATTGATGTCACTTGTTAAATATAGACAATTGAGACATGGATTGTGTATGTGTGCCACTCAGAGGGTGAATGGGCAAGACAAAATATTGAAGTGCCTTTAAACGGGTCATGGTAGTAGGTGCCAGGAGCACCGGTTTGTGTCAACAACTGCTACGCTGCTGGGTTTTTCACTCAACAGTTTCCCGTGTGCAGCAAGAATGGTCCACCACCTAAAGGACATCCAGCCAACTTGACACAACTTTGGGAGGCATTGGAATCAACATGGGTCAGCATCCCTGTGGAACGCTTTCGACACCTTGTAGAGTTCATGCCCCAGCGAATTGAGGCTGTTCTGAGGGCAAAAGGGGGGAGGGTGCAACTCAATATTAGGAAGGTATTCCTTATGTTTGGTATACTCACTGTATTGTTCATACATCAATGTCACCTTACCATCCCATGATGTGTCCATGGCCCTACATTGTCAATGCATCATTCTCTTGTTTCTCTCCAAGCTCTTGAAAACTTCTCTACCTTTTCAGATTGACTCCGGTCTACAGCAGCACAGGAAGTGAGAGAACAGCACATTTCCCTTTCCCCAGAGTGCTGATAGCAGACAGGAATAGGAGAGATGGATTTACTTATTTGCCAGGAAGATGTGTTTGTCCAAGTTTCTCAGACAGCAGGCAAACGTTTGCTCGGGGAGAGGGGGTGAAACAAAGAGAAACTGGGGAGGAGGCAGAGAGAAACCACAGGTTACAGAGAGAGATGGAGAGACTGAGGGAGACGGAGAGGGACTTGGTTGACAGGGAAGACAGAGAGATAGTGCTGTGCAGGGTTTATCATCACAGACCTGTCCTCTCCCTAGAGCTAGAAGGATACTGCTACAGACCTGTCCTCTCCCTAGAACTAGAAGTATACTGCTCCAGACCTGTCCTCTCCCTAGAACTAGAAGGATACTGCTACAGACCTGTCCTCTCCCTAGAGCTAGAAGGATACTGCTACAGACCTGTCCTCTCCCTAGAACTAGAAGGATACTGCTCCAGACCTGTCCTCTCCCTAGAACTAGAAGGATACTGCTACAGACCTGTCCTCTCCCTAGAACTAGAAGGATACTGCTCCAGACCTGTCCTCTCCCTAGAACTAGAAGGATACTGCTACAGACCTGTCCTCTCCCTAGAACTAGAAGGATACTGCTCCATGACCTGTCCTCTCCCTAGAGCTAGAAGGATACTGCTACAGACCTGTCCTCTCCCTAGAACTAGAAGGATACTGCTCCAGACCTGTCCTCTCCCTAGAACTAGAAGGATACTGCTACAGACCTGTCCTCTCCCTAGTACTAGAAGGATACTGCTCCAGACCTGTCCTCTCCCTAGAAGGATACTGCTACAGGCCTGTCCTCTCCCTAGAACTAGAAGGATACTGCTACAGACCTGTCCTCTCCCTAGAACTAGAAGGATACTGCTACAGACCTGTCCTCTCCCTAGAACTAGAAGGATACTGCTCCATGACCTGTCCTCTCCCTAGAGCTAGAAGGATACTGCTACAGACCTGTTCTCTCCCTAGAACAAGAAGGATACTGCTCCAGACTTGTCCTCTCCCTAGAACTAGAAGGATACTGCTACAGACCTGTCCTCTCCCTAGAACTAGAAGGATACTGCTCCAGACCTGTCCTCTCCCTAGAACTAGAAGGATACTGCTACAGACCTGTCCTCTCCCTAGAACTAGAAGGATACTGCTCCATGACCTGTCCTCTCCCTAGAGCGAGAAGGATACTGCTACAGACCTGTCCTCTCCCTAGAACTAGAAGGATACTGCTCCAGACCTGTCCTCTCCCTAGAACTAGAAGGATACTGCTACAGACCTGTTCTCTCCCTAGAACTAGAAGGATACTGCTCCAGACCTGTCCTCTCCCTAGAACTAGAAGGATACTGCTACAGACCTGTCCTCTCCCTAGAACTAGAAGGATACTGCTACAGACCTGTCCTCTCCCTAGAGATAGAATGATACTACTACAGACCTGTCCTCTCCCTAGAGATAGGATGATACTGCTACAGACCTGTCCTCTCCCTAGAGTTAGGATGATACTGCTACAGACCTGTCCTCTCCCTAGAGTTAGGATGATACTGCTACAGACATGTCCTCTCCCTAGAGTTAGAATGATACTGCTACAGACCTGTCCTCTCCCTAGAGATAGAAGGATACTGCTGCAGAACTGTCCTCTCCCTAGAGTTAGGATGATACTGCTACAAACCTGTCCTCTCCCTAGAACTAGAAGGATACTGCTACAGAACTGTCTTCTCCCTAGAACTAGAAGGATACTGCTCCAGACCTGTCCTCTCCCTAGAACTAGAAGGATACTGCTACAGAACTGTCCTCCCCCTAGAACTAGAAGGATACTGCTACAGACCTGTCCTCTCCCTAGAACTAGAAAGATACTGCTACATACCTGTCCTCTCCCTAGAACTAGAAGGATACTGCTGCAGAGGCACAGATGTGAGGGAGAGGGCCATGGCAATGCACTGCATATACTGTAGGGGAGAAAGACACACAGAAAGGGAGAAAGAGAGAGTGCAGAGAAAATAGAGAAAGGGAGATAGAATGAGAACAGGGAAAATATACCAAGAAAGCAGTAGAGAGAAAGAGGGAGATGTAAAAGACAGAGAGTGAAGGGGGTTCTAGGTTGGAAAGAGGGAGAGGAAGGCAATGAGAGAAGAAAGTGTGTAGAGGTTGTGAAGAGGTGTGGGGAAAGAGGTTGAGAGGAGTAGAAAAGGAGAAGGGAAGAGAAGGGTAAAGAGAGAAGAATGTGTGCAGAGAGAAAGAGAGAGAGTGGACAGGACAGAATTGGCGAGCGAAAGGGAGGTGCAGAGAGAGAGGAAGACTGGGATAGGAGGCGGAGCAGAGAGCTAGGTGTGTGTGTGTCTGGGGGAGTGTGAGATGGGTTAATAGCACAGTGGAGGTTCAGGGCTAAAAGAGAGGGGTTAATTGCACAGTGGAGGCTCAGGGCTGATAGAGAGGGGTTAATAACACAGTGGAGGCTCAGGGCTGGCAAATCAAATCAAATCAATCAAATCAAATTTATTTATATAGCCCTTCGTACATCAGCTGACATCTCAAAGTGCTGTACAGAAACCCAGCCTAAAACCCCAAACAGCAAGCAATGCAGGTGTAGAAGCACGGTGGCTAGGAAAAACTCCCTAGAAAGGCCAAAACCTAGGAAGAAACCTAGAGAGGAACCAGGCTATGTGGGGTGGCCAGTCCTCTTCTGGCTGTGCCGGGTGGAGATTATAACAGAACATGGCCAAGATGTTCAAATGTTCATAAATGACCAGCATGGTCGAATAATAATAAGGCAGAACAGTTGAAACTGGAGCAGCAGCACGGCCAGGTGGACTGGGGACAGCAAGGAGTCATCATGTCAGGTAGTCCTGGGGCATGGTCCTAGGGCTCAGGTCCTCTGAGAGAGAGAAAGAAAGAAAGAAGGAGAGAATTAGAGAAAGCACACTTAGATTCACACAGGACACCGAATAGGACAGGAGAAGTACTCCAGATATAACAAACTGACCCTAGCCCCCCGACACATAAACTACTGCAGCATAAATACTGGAGGCTGAGACAGGAGGGGTCAGGAGACAGAAAGGGGTTAATAGCACAGTGGAGGCTCAGGGCTGATAGAGAGGGGTTAATAACACAGTGGAGGCTCAGGGCTGATAGAGAGGGGTTAATAACACAGTGGAGGCTCGGGGCTGATAGAGAGGGTTTAATAACACAGTGGAGGCTCAGGGCTGATAGAGAGGGGTTAATAGCACAGTGGAGGTTCAGGGCTAAAAGAGAGGGGTTAATAACACAGTGGAGGCTCAGGGCTGATAGAGAGGGGTTAATAGCACAGTGGAGGTTCAGGGCTAAAAGAGAGGGGTTAATAACACAGTGGAGGCTCAGGGCTGATAGAGAGGGGTTAATAACACAGTGGAGGCTCAGGGCTGATAGAGAGGGGTTAATAGCACAGTGGAGATTCAGGGCTAAAAGAGAGGGGTTAATAGCACAGTGGAGATTCAGGGCTAAAAGAGAGGGGTTAATAGCACAGTGGAGGCGCGGGGCTGAAAGAGAGGGGTTAATAGCACAGTGGAGGTTCAGGGCTAAAAGAGAGGGGTTAATAACACAGTGGAGGCTCAGGGCTAAAAGAGAGGGGTTAATAACACAGTGGAGGCTCAGGGCTGATATAGAGGGGTTAATAACACAGTGGAGGCTCAGGGCTAAAAGAGAGGGGTTAATAGCACAGTGGAGGCTCAGGGCTAAAAGAGAGGGGTTAATAGCACAGTGGAGGCTCAGGACTAAAAGAGAGGGGTTAATAGCACAGTGGAGGCTCAGGGCTAAAAGAGAGGGGTTAATAGCACAGTCGAGGCTCAGGACTAAAAGAGAGGGGTTAATACCACAGTGGAGGCTCAGGGCTAAAAGAGAGGGGTTAATAGCACAGTGGAGGCTCAGGGCTAAAAGAGAGGGGTTAATAGCACAGTGGAGGCTCAGGGCTAAAAGATAGGGGTTAATAGCACAGTGGAGGCTCAGGGCTAAAAGAGAGGGGTTAATACCACAGTGGAGGCTCAGGGCTAAAAGAGAGGGGTTAATAGCACAGTGGAGGCTCAGGGCTAAAAGAGAGGGGTTAATAGCACAGTGGAGGCTCAGGGCTAAAAGAGAGGGGTTAATAGCACAGTGGAGGCTCAGGGCTAAAAGAGAGGGGTTAATACCACAGTGGAGGCTCAGGGCTAAAAGAGAGGGGTTAATAGCACAGTGGAGGCTCAGGGCTAAAAGAGAGGGGTTAATACCACAGTGGAGGCTCAGGGCTAAAAGAGAGGGGTTAATAGCACAGTGGAGGCTCAGGGCTAAAAGAGAGGGGTTAATAGCATAGTGAAGGCTCAGGGCTAAAAGAGAGGGGTTAATAGCACAGTGGAGGCTCAGGGCTAAAAGAGAGGGGTTAATAGCACAGTGGAGGCTCAGGGCTAAAAGAGAGGGGTTAATAGCACAGTGGAGGCTCAGGGCTAAAAGAGAGGGGTTAATAGCACAGTGGAGGCTCAGGGCTAAAAGAGAGGGGTTAATAGCACAGTGGAGGCTCAGGGCTGATAGAAATGCAGAGCGTGTCTCACAGCGTCTCCAGTGATGGGCTGGAGGTGAGATCTGGCGCCTGCTATAAAGGAGCTCATTGAAAATAATTCAGAGTGACGGCTGTGCAGGAAGGGAATCAGGGGAGGATAGGGGGAGGTGGAGAGAAAGGGGAAATGGAGAGAGGGGGAATGGAGAAGGCATGGAGAGAGAGAGGTAGAGTGAGACAGAGATTGAGAAACAGAGAGAGTGGAAAAAGAGGCAGAATGGGTAAGAAAGCTGAAAGGAGTCTTTGGAGAACGAACGGGACCTGTGTGAGGCTTCTTGAAGGTATTATTTGTGGGAGGTGTTGAAAATAATAAACAAGAGTAAGTTAGACTATATCAAGATACATTATTATATTCAGAAAGAGACAGAAGAGTAAGTTAGACTATATCAAGATACACTACTATATTCAGAAAGAGACAGAAGTGGTCATTTTTACACCTGCGCTATTTTTGTTCCAATGATTTAAGACTCTGTTTGATTATTGGAAGGCTAACCCCCACTGACGTCCAGGCTTTACGTGTCCTATCCAAACACTAATCCAAAACATCTTGACTACCTTGCCTCATGAGTTGAAAGCATTTTCCAGTTGGAGCGTACACAAACACAAGCTCCAATCCCCTGGTTGACACCCTAGCATGACTGTTTGGCTGTTTGGCTAAGGCTGTCTGTCGGCACAAATAGATGAGAGCTGGGGGCAGCTGGGGGCTGAGGTCCGTCTGTGAAGTCAGTTCACAGTGTAGTGGTGGCACTGGGCTGGACGTGTCACCACACAACCAAATGTGCTTGGCCCTGCCACTTTAAAGGAATGGAGGGATAGAGAGAGGGGTGGATGGAGGGAGGACTGGTGGAGGGATGGGGGGATGAGGGAAGAAGTGGTGGAAGGAGGGATGGAAGAGCGGTGGAGGGAGTGATGGAGGAAGGAATGGATGTGGAATGGAGGGATAGAGAGAGGGGTGGATGGAGGGAGGACTGGTGGAGGGATGGGGGATGAGGGAAGAAGTGGTGGAAGGAGGGATGGAAGAGCGGTGGAGGGAGTGATGGAGGAAGGAGTGGATGTGGAATGGAGGGATAGAGAGAGGGGTGGATGGAGGGAGGACTGGTGGAAGGAGGGATGGAAGAGCGGTGGAGGGAGTGATGGAGGAAGGAATGGATGTGGAATGGAGGGATAGAGAGAGGGGTGGATGGAGGGAGGACTGGTGGAAGGAGGGATGGAAGAGCGGTGGAGGAAGTGATGGAGGAAGGAATTGATGTGGAATGGAGGGGAGGGTGGAGAGGAGAAGCATGGGTACCTCTCATGGTCTTACTATAATAATGTGGACCCTTCCAGACCTCTATTAAACCTGTGTAAAGCACATCTCAGACACAGGACATGTTTTATGGTAACGCCAGCACGTTAAGCACACAGGGAACCCAGGGAGTGGCATGCAGGGGTTAATAAGGCTTGGTGCTCACCAGGTGGGGGTGGAGGGGGAGAGGGATTGGTGGGGAGGGGAGATGGGAGAGGGATGGGTGGAGGGAGGAGAGTGGGTGGTGGGGAGGGGAGATGGGAGAGGGATGGGTGGAGGGAGGAGAGTGGGTGGTGGAGAGGGGAGATGGGAGAGGGATGGGTGGAGGGAGGAGAGTGGGTGGTGGAGAGGGGAGATGGGAGAGGGATGGGTGGAGGGAGGAGAGTGGGTGGTGGAGAGGGGAGATGGGAGAGGGATGGGTGGAGGGAGGAGAGTGGGTGGTGGGGAGGGGAGATGGGAGAGGGATGGGTGGAGGGAGGAGAGTGGGTGGTGGAGAGGGGAGATGGGAGAGGGATGGGTGGAGGGAGGAGAGTGGGTGGTGGAGAGGGGAGATGGGTGAGGGATGGGTGGAGGGAGGAGAGTGGGTGGTGGAGAGGGAGATGGGAGAGGGATGGGTGGAGGGAGGAGAGTGGGTGGTGGAGAGGGGAGATGGGAGAGGGATGGGTGGAGGGAGGAGAGTGGGTGGTGGAGAGGGGAGATGGGAGAGGGATGGGTGGAGGGAGGAGAGTGGGTGGTGGAGAGGGGAGATGGGAGAGGGATGGGTGGAGGGAGGAGAGTGGGTGGTGGAGAGGGATGGGTGGAGGGAGGAGAGTGGGTGGTGGAGAGGGGAGATGGGAGAGGGATGGGTGGAGGGAGGAGAGTGGGTGGTGGAGAGGGGAGATGGGAGAGGGATGGGTGGAGGGAGGAGAGTGGGTGGTGGAGAGGGGAGATGGGAGAGGGATGGGTGGAGGGAGGAGAGTGGGTGGTGGAGAGGGGAGATGGGAGAGGGATGGGTGGAGGGAGGAGAGTGGGTGGTGGAGAGGGGAGATGGGAGAGGGATGGGTGGAGGGAGGAGAGTGGGTGGTGGAGAGGGGAGATGGGAGAGGGATGGGTGGAGGGAGGAGAGTGGGTGGTGGAGAGGGGAGATGGGAGAGGGATGGGTGGAGGGAGGAGAGTGGGTGGTGGGGATATGGGGTGATTGTGCGTTGGTGCAGGGAAAGACCCTGCTGGGAGTTGGACCCTGTACCAGCTTTAGACACCCACATATCTGAACTGTTCAAACTTATATCTGGATGATACATACTATGTAGGTCGGCCTACTGTGTGTGTGATTAATGAATGTGTTCATAGAAAATATGAATTCATGAGTATCAGTGCTCGAAAGTGAGTCGGCCAATGGCCCATTTAATTGTCAATATCAAAACTTGAAAAGCGATGGAGGGGTTGGAAGCACTACCCCATCCCCCATACAGGCTCATGGTGCTGGCCCCACAATTCAGAACACTATGTCTGTGATGAGATATTGAGCTGACGCTGCACATCGCACACTGATTTACAGTATATAAAAGACCATCTCAGAGCTTCCAGGAGGAACCCAGGCCTTGTATTTCACTGGCACACAGCCTTTTAACTCTGTGAAGAGAGAAGTCCGTTGAGGTAGGGAAGGGATAGAAAGTGCTTGAAGTTTAGAGGCAACTTTAAAGCCAGTGAAAATCTAGTTAATTCCAGAATCACCCTAACAAATCAAATCAAACATACTTTCCTGTGAATACACTAAACAACAGAAAAACACAATCGTTTGGAGAAGAAGACAGTTTCTGAACGCTCCCCCATCATCCCCCCATCATCCCCCCGTCATCCCCCCATCATCTCAAACTGGAATCAAATCACGGCAGCGGCTGCCTCTCAATAGCTGATCAATTTAGCGTGTCTGGGAACGTTGCGGTAAACATCGACAGAGTCATTTTCTGGCATATTAATGTTTACATCCAATCAGCAGGATGTGGGGGTGGCCTAATTAACTCAATCAGCTGGTGGAATGTAGTGTGAATGAGAACCCCATCTAGAGACCACACAACATTGATCACTCCAGCCCGCTCTCCACTCAATTGTTTCTTGACAGCACTTCAGAGCTGCTGAATTACCACGCAGGCTACATATGGTGATTAGAAAAGTAGTGGGGTTGTTCTTTCTTTGCCGTATTCTTCACATTAGGAAGAAACACCAGGCATCAAAATGCTTGTATGGTGAGGGGTTTAAATTGTAATAGCTACATGATATGCTTGATCATTTCAGTTCAGCCGACTGTTGTAATTTCGTTCTCCGAGGCACAGCAAAAAAATTATCAAACTGGTAAAAATGTTCTTCGTTTTAGAGAAATAATTTATTTTTCCGTGGCATGAAATTTATCAAGAAATTGATTGGTGATGGGACATGGTGGAATGCAGACAATTTCTAGTCAATCAGTGAATTACACAAAATAATGCTTTTACTCTGAGCAGTTCACCTCCCATTTTCTTTCCAACCAGACTCATTCTGCTGTGGAGGATTGGAGATGGTTGGGTAGAAATATCAGTCCCAACCAAAACACAATAATAACAACCTACATCACCCTGGTGTTATCTTCCCTGGTCCCAAACACACCCCACCTCTCTCTCTATCCATCTTTCTCCCCATCTCCTTCAATCCCCCTCTCTCACACTCATTCTCTCTCTCTTTTTCAAACTAGCCTTGCTTTCTTACCTCCCTCCCCATCTATGAAAAAGCAGCAAATAAAAAGCTACATTAACCCTGCACTGACCTTTCCCACGCAATACAGTGCAGCCTGATGGGGTGGACCGGGAGCTTCATCGAAAAGCTGTCACTCTGCGCCACCCCAAGCACTGCCTGGGGAACATTTACCAGATAATTAATATATTAAATGCATGAAAAATAGTTACACAGGGGCCCCTTCGTCAGCTCTTCCTCGGCACAGGGGGAAGAGGGATACAGCCTGTGAACCATCAATATACAAGCATCTCCCTTCAATGGACCATCATAAAAGCTGCTCATAATTTTATGGCTTCATTCACAGCCCCCGCTGTAAAGGAAGGCCATATTTCCTCGTAATTCACCCCGGCTTTTTTATGATTTGGCGGTTTTAAGCCGCCGCAATTATAGAGGTGCTCCTGGCCCTGGCGTGAAGGACGTGCAGGGGTCAGCGGTGGCGAGCTGTGAGCACCATGACTGAGCGGGACAGAGGGCTCAAAACAGGCTAAAAATACACCGCCTGCTTCGCTGCACCGCCCCACGTTCACACTCCCTGCCACAATGCCTTACCCATCACCACCATCTCTGTTTCCACACACACATACAGTACAATGGAATGTGTTTATGACCACCATACCCACCATACACTGTGCTCCTGATTAGAAAAATGGCAGAAAAGCATAACTGAAAAGAAAAGTTGTTGTATGCCCCATGCCACTGAGTAAATTAAATGAATCTAAGGAAACATAAAGGAACACCCCCCCCCCCCCCCAACCCTCACCTTTCCTTATGTGGAAAGGGGACTGAGACTGAGTTTTCCAAGCAGCACAGATGGTAAAGGATATTAAAAGAGGGAAAAGTGTTGGAAAGACACAGTAGATTTGGTAATTCATCAGACATTCCTCCCATGCTCTTCAGATTGACACAATTCGGATTCAGCAGCTGGAATCTCTTTGTCTGAGGTAAACACTGCATTTTGTTTAGGAAATGAGAAATTCTTTATTTTGAATATTGAAATAACTGGCTGCTCTCTTCCTAGCTGACTCTATTTCCCCCTACATAGTTCATAATTAAACTGCTGCCTGCAATTTTCATGGAACATTAACTTGAACCACGTGATGATTTTGATCGCCACGGAGACACAGATGAACAAACACACTGACTGACACGTGAACACAGGTAAATACAGAGGCATGTGAACACAGGCAAATACAGAGGCATGTGAATACAGGTAAATACAGAGGCATGTGAATACAGGTAAATACAGAGGCATGTGAATACAGGTAAATACAGAGGCATGTGAATACAGGTAAATACAGAGGCATGTGAACACAGGTAAATACAGAGGCATGTGAACACAGGTAAATACAGAGGCATGTGAACACAGGTAAATACAGAGGCATGTGAACACAGGTAAATACAGAGGCATGTGAACACAGGTAAATACAGAGGCATGTGAATACAGGTAAATACAGAGGCATGTGAACACAGGCAAATACAGAGGCATGTGAACACAGGCAAATACACAGGCATGAGAACACACAGAGGCATGTGAACACACAGAGGCATGTGAACACAGGTAAATACAGAGGCATGAGAACACAGGCAAATACAGAGGCATGAGAACACGGGCAAATACAGAGGCATGAGAACACAGGTAAATACAGAGGCATGTGAACACAGGCAAATACAGAGGCATGAGAACACAGGCAAATACAGAGGCATGAGAACACGGGCAAATACAGAGGCATGAGAACACAGGCAAATACAGAGGCATGTGAACACATGTTTGTAAGTCGCTCTGGATAAGAGCGTCTGCTAAATGACTTGAATGTAAATGTTAAATGTAGGTAAATACAGAGGCATGAGAACACAGGCAAATACAGAGGCATGAGAACACAGGCAAATACAGAGGCATGTGAACATGGGCAAATACAAAGATATGTACATGCTCACACGCCACAGACGTACTAACATACAGACACACACTGCTATGCTCACACTCCCAGCATATATTTGCACACACTCAATCACAAAATACACACAGACACACCCGGCTTCATACCAAAACATATTCAGACATAAACCCAGAAATGGATGAAACAGGCAAACATCTACAACCCACTTATACATACAGACGCCTGCTCACGCAAACAAAACCACACAAACACACTGCACATACAAAACAGTATACGGTTTGGATTGCCAAGGATAGACAAAGGTATATTACAATTATGCTGTTTATTCAAGCTATCACATAAATATAAAAGTTTAAAAAACAGAGGACACTGTATTCTCACCTACAGTACGTCAGTTGTGTGCACCTACAGTACGTCAGTTGTATGCACCTACAGTACGTCAGTTGTGTGCACCTACAGTACGTCAGTTGTATGTACCTACAGTACGTCAGTTGTATGCACCTACAGTACGTCAGTTGTATGCACCTACAGTACGTCAGTTGTGTGCACCTACAGTACGTCAGTTGTATGCACCTACAGTACGTCAGTTGTATGCACCTACAGTACGTCAGTTGTGTGCACCTACAGTACGTCAGTTGTATGCACCTACAGTACGTCAGTTGTATGCACCTACAGTACGTCAGTTGTATGCACCTACAGTACGTCAGTTGTATGCACCTACAGTACGTCAGTTGTATGCACCTACAGTACGTCAGTTGTATGCACCTACAGTACGTCAGTTGTATGCACCTACAGTACGTCAGTTGTATGCACCTACAGTACGTCAGTTGTATGCACCTACAGTACGTCAGTCGCACCTACGTACGTCAGTTGTATGCACCTACGTCAGTACGTCAGTTGTATGCACCTACAGTACGTCAGTTGTATGCACCTACAGTACGTCAGTTGTATGCACCCAGTACTTCAGTTGTGTACGTCAGTTGTATTCACCCTACACCCACAGTACGTCAGTTGTATGCACCCAGTACAGTACAGTCAGTTGTATGCACCTACAGTACGTCAGTTGTATGCACCTACAGTACGTCAGTTGTATGCACCTACAGTACGTCAGTTGTATGCACCTACAGTACGTCAGTTGTATGTCAGTTGTGTTCACCTACAGTACGTCAGTTGTAGTACGTCAGTTGTATGCACCTACAGTACGTCAGTTGTATGCACCTACAGTACGTCAGTTGTATGCACCTACAGTACGTCAGTTGTATGCACCTACAGTACGTCAGTTGTATGCACCTACAGTACGTCAGTTGTATGCACCTACAGTACGTCAGTTGTATGCACCTACAGTACGTCAGTTGTATGCACCTACAGTACGTCAGTTGTATGCACCTACAGTACGTCAGTTGTATGCACCTACAGTACCAGTTGTATGCACCTACAGTACAGTTGCACCTACAGTACGTCAGTTGTATGCACCTACAGTACGTCAGTTGTATGCACCTACAGTACGTCAGTTGTATGCACCTACACCTACAGTACGTCAGTTGTATGCACCTACAGTACGTCAGTTGTGTGCACCTACAGTACGTCAGTTGTATGCACCTACAGTACGTCAGTTGTATGCACCTACAGTACGTCAGTTGTATGCACCTACAGTACGCACCTACAGTCAGTTGTATGCACCTACAGTACGTCAGTTGTATGCACCTACAGTACGTCAGTTGTTGCACCTACAGTACGTCAGTTGTATGCACCTACAGTACGTCAGTTGTATGCACCTACAGTACGTCAGTTGTATGCACCTACAGTACGTCAGTTGTATGCACCTACAGTACGTCAGTTGTATGCACCTACAGTACGTCAGTTGTATGCACCTACAGTACGTCAGTTGTATGTACCTACAGTACGTCAGTTGTATGCACCTACAGTACGTCAGTTGTATGCACCTACAGTACGTCAGTTGTATGCACCTACAGTACGTCAGTTGTATGCACCTACAGTACGTCAGTTGTGTTCACCTACAGTACGTCAGTTGTATGCACCTACAGCACCTACAGTACGTCAGTTGTATGCACCTACAGTACGTCAGTTGTATGCACCTACAGTACGTCAGTTGTATGCACCTACAGTACGTCAGTTGTATGCACCTACAGCACAGTTGTATGCACCTACAGTACGTCAGTTGTATGCACCTACAGTACGTCAGTTGTATGCACCTACAGTACGTCAGTTGTATGCACCTACAGTACGTCAGTTGTATGCACCTACAGTACGTCAGTTGTATGCACCTACAGTACGTCAGTTGTATGCACCTACAGTACGTCAGGTATGCACCTACAGTACGTCAGTTGTATGCACCTACAGTACGTCAGTTGTATGCACCTACAGTACGTCAGTTGTATGCACCTACAGTACGTCAGTTGTATGCACCTACAGTACGTCAGTTGTATGCACCTACAGTACGTCAGTTGTATGCACCTACAGTACGTCAGTTGTATGCACCTACAGTACGTCAGTTGTATGCACCTACAGTACGTCAGTTGTATGCACCTACAGTACGTCAGTTGTATGCACCTACAGTACGTCAGTTGTATGCACCTACAGTACGTCAGTTGTATGCACCTACAGTACGTCAGTTGTATGCACCTACAGTACGTCAGTTGTATGCACCTACAGTACGTCAGTTGTATGCACCTACAGTACAGTTGTATGCACCTACAGTCAGTTGTCAGTTGTATGCACCTACAGTACGTCAGTTGTATGCACCTACAGTACGTCAGTTGTATGCACCTACAGTACGTCAGTTGTATGTACCTACAGTACGTCAGTTGTATGCACCTACAGTACGTCAGTTGTATGCACCTACAGTACACGCAGTTGTATGCACCTACACCTACACGTCAGTTGTATGCACCTACAGTACGTCAGTTGTATGCACCTACAGTACGTCAGTTGTATGCACCTACAGTACGTCAGTTGTATGCACCTACAGTACCTACAGTACGTCAGTTGTATGCACCTACAGTACGTCAGTTGTATGCACCTACAGTACGTCAGTTGTATGCACCTTACGTCAGTTGTATGCACCTACAGTACGTCAGTTGTATGCACCTACAGTACGTCAGTTGTATGCACCTACAGTACGTCAGTTGTATGCACCTACAGTACGTCAGTTGTATGCACCTACAGTACGTCAGTTGTATGCACCTACAGTACGTCAGTTGTATGCACCTACAGTACGTCAGTTGTATGCACCTACAGTACGTCAGTTGTATGCACCTACAGTACGTCAGTTGTATGCACCTACAGTACGTCAGTTGTATGCACCTACAGTACGTCAGTTGTATGCACCTACAGTACGTATGCACCAGTTGTATGCACCTACAGTACGTCAGTTGTATGCACCTACAGTACGTCAGTTGTATGCACCTACAGTACGTCAGTTGTATGCACCTACAGTACGTCAGTTGTATGCACCCTACAGTACGTCAGTTGTATGCACCTACAGTACGTCAGTTGTATGCACCTACAGTACGTCAGTTGTATGCACCTACAGTACGTCAGTTGTATGCACCACCTAGTTGTATGCACCTACAGTTGTGTTCACCTACATCGTCAGTTGTATGCACCTACAGTACGTCAGTTGTATGCACCTTGCAGTTGTCAGTTGTATGCACCTACAGTACGTCAGTTGTATGCACCTACAGTACGTCAGTTGTATGCACCTACAGTACGTCAGTTGTATGCACCTACAGTACGTCAGTTGTATGCACCTACAGTACGTCAGTTGTATGCACCTACAGTACGTCAGTTGTATGCACCTACAGTACGTCAGTTGTATGTACATGTATGCAGTTGTATGCACCTACAGTACGTCAGTTGTATGCACCTACAGTACGTCAGTTGTATGCACCTACAGTACGTCAGTTGTATGCACCTACAGTACGTCAGTTGTATGCACCTACAGTACGTCAGTTGTATGCACCTACAGTACGTCAGTTGTATGCACCTACAGTACGTCAGTTGTCAGTTGCACCTACAGTACGTCAGTTGTATGCACCTACAGTACGTCAGTTGTATGCACCTACAGTACGTCAGTTGTATGCACCTACAGTACGTCAGTTGTATGCACCTACAGTACGTCAGTTGTATGCACCTACAGTACGTCAGTTGTATGCACCTACAGTACGTCAGTTGTATGCACCTACAGTACGTCAGTTGTATGCACCTACAGTACGTCAGTTGTATGCACCCAGTACGTCAGTTGTATGCACCTACAGTACGTCAGTTGTATGCACCTACAGTACGTCAGTTGTATGCACCTACAGTACGTCAGTTGTATGCACCTACAGTACGTCAGTTGTGTGCACCTACAGTACGTCAGTTGTATGCACCTACAGTACGTCAGTTGTATGCACCTACAGTACGTCAGTTGTATGCACCTACAGTACGTCAGTTGTATGCACCTACAGTACGTCAGTTGTATGCACCTACAGTACGTCAGTTGTGCATGCACCTACACGTCAGTTGTATGCACCTACAGTACGTCAGTTGTATGCACCTACAGTACGTCAGTTGTATGCACCTACAGTACGTCAGTTGTATGCACCTACAGTACGTCAGTTGTATTCACCTACAGTACGTCAGTTGTATGCACCTACAGTACGTCAGTTGTATGCACCTACAGTACGTCAGTTGTATGCACCTACAGTACGTCAGTTGTATGCACCTACAGTACGTCAGTTGTATGCACCTACAGTACGTCAGTTGTATGCACCTACAGTACGTCAGTTGTATGCACCTACAGTACGTCAGTTGTATGCACCTACAGTACGTCAGTTGTATGCACCTACAGTACGTCAGTTGTATGCACCTACAGTACGTCAGTTGTGTGCACCTACAGTACGTCAGTTGTGTGCACCTACAGTACGTCAGTTGTATGCACCTACAGTACGTCAGTTGTATGCACCTACAGTACGTCAGTTGTATGCACCTACAGTACGTCATGCACCTACGTCAGTTGTATTCACCTACAGTACGTCAGTTGTATGCACCTACAGTACGTCAGTTGTATGCACCTACAGTACGTCAGTTGTATGCACCTACAGTACATCAGTTGTATGCACCTACAGTACGTCAGTTGTGTGCACCTACAGTACGTCAGTTGTATGCACCTACAGTACGTCAGTTGTATGCACCTACAGTACGTCAGTTGTATGCACCTACAGTACGTCAGTTGTATGCACCTACAGTACGTCAGTTGTATGCACCTACAGTACGTCAGTTGTATGCACCTACAGTACGTCAGTTGTATGCACCTACAGTACGTCAGTTGTATGCACCTACAGTACGTCAGTTGTATGCACCTACAGTACGTCAGTTGTATGTACCTACAGTACGTCAGTTGTATGTTGCACCTACAGTACGTCAGTTGTATGCACCTACAGTACGTCAGTTGTATGCACCTACAGTACGTCAGTTGTATGCACCTACAGTACGTCAGTTGTATGCACCTACAGTACGTCAGTTGTATGTACCTACAGTACGTCAGTTGTATGCACCTACAGTACGTCAGTTGTATGCACCTACAGTACATCAGTTGTATGTACCTACAGTACGTCAGTTGTATGCACCTACAGTACGTCAGTTGTATGCACCTACAGTACGTCAGTTGTATGTACCTACAGTACGTCAGTTGTATGCACCTACAGTACGTCAGTTGTACAGTACGTCAGTTGTATGCACCTACATGCACCTACAGTACGTCAGTTGTATGCACCTACAGTACGTCAGTTGTATGCACCCTACAGTACGTCAGTTGTATGCACCTACAGTACGTCAGTTGTATGCACCTACAGTACGTCAGTTGTATGCACCTACAGTACGTCAGTTGTATGCACCTACAGTACGTCAGTTGTATGCACCTACAGTACGTCAGTTGTATGCACCTACAGTACGTCAGTTGTATGCACCTACAGTACGTCAGTTGTATGCACCTACAGTACGTCAGTTGTATGCACCTACAGTACGTCAGTTGTATGCACCTACAGTACGTCAGTTGTATGCACCTACAGTACGTCAGTTGTATGCACCTACAGTACGTCAGTTGTATGCACCTACAGTACGTCAGTTGTATGCACCTACAGTACGTCAGTTGTATGCACCTACAGTACGTCAGTTGTATGCACCTACAGTACGTCAGTTGTATGCACCTACAGTACGTCAGTTGTGTGCACCTACAGTACGTACCTACAGTACGTCAGTTGTATGCACCTACAGTTACAGTCAGTTGTATGCACCTACAGTACGTCAGTTGTATGCACCTACAGTACGTCAGTTGTATGCACCTACAGTACGTCAGTTGTATGCACCTACAGTACGTCAGTTGTATGCACCTACAGTACGTCAGTTGTATGCACCTACAGTACGTCAGTTGTATGCACCTACAGTACGTCAGTTGTATGCACCTACAGTACGTCAGTTGTATGCACCTCACAGTACGTCAGTTGTATGCACCTACAGTACGTCAGTTGTATGCACCTACAGTACGTCAGTTGTATGCACCTACAGTACGTCAGTTGTATGTCAGTTGTATGCACCTACAGTACGTCAGTTGTATGCACCTACAGTACGTCAGTTGTATGCACCTACAGTACGTCAGTTGTATGCACCTACAGTACGTCAGTTGTATGCACCTACAGTACGTCATGCACCAGTTGTACAGTACGTCAGTTGTATGCACCTACAGTACGTCAGTTGTATGCACCTACAGTACGTCAGTTGTATGCACCTACAGTACGTCAGTTGTATGCACCTACAGTACGTCAGTTGCACCTACAGTACGTCAGTTGCCAGTTGTATGCACCTACAGTACGTCGCACCTACAGTTGTATGCACCTACAGTACGTCAGTTGTATGCACCTACAGTACGTCAGTTGTATGCACCTACAGTACGTCAGTTGTAGTGTCACCTACAGTACGTCAGTTGTATGCACCTACAGTACGTCAGTTGTATGCACCTACAGTACGTCAGTTGTATGCACCTACAGTACGTCAGTTGTGTTCACCTACAGTACGTCAGTTGTGTTCACCTACAGTACGTCAGTTGTATGCACCTACAGTACGTCAGTTGTATGCACCTACAGTACGTCAGTTGTGTGCACCTACAGTACGTCAGTTGTATTCACCTACAGTACATTGAGACACAGAATCCCAGTAACTACTTCAGACCGCACAATGGGCCCAAACGCTCTCATCCTCCTTTTCCTTGGCTTTGGAATCAGCTTAACTGCATTTCACACAATGCCCTCCCACATACGTAATCGTGTATGCGTGCCTATCCGTTACCAAGAAACATCCCCCGAGACCCAGCCCATATTAATAGTCCTATTCATTATATATTACTCTTGTCAAAGGGGTGGTGGTGGTGGGGGTGAGGGGTGGAGGGTGGGGGTGTGGGGAGGGTAGCATAATACTGGCCCGAAGACACAAACTGAGATCCAGGAGTAAGCCAAATTCATTTTCTGGAGCAAACGCCCCGATTCCACCAAATGACATTCTGTACCGTTAGCATTTTATAATGTGACACAAATGGCTCTCCGGCACAATTTAAAATCCAAATAGTGAATCGGGGGAGTTCTGACAATGCATCGATCACAGCTTTATTCAATGCTAGCAGAAAACAAACAAAACAGATCACTGGGACTAGAAGGTCAGTTTAACCCTGCAACAGTTCTATCTACGGCATGCTACAAAGGACAATTGGCTACATCAATAGTCAATACTGCTGAGCAAGTATGTGAGCTATACATACCTGGGGTGGCAGAGAGTTCCATGTAGTCATGGCTCTATTTAATACTGTGCAATTCCCAGCCTCTGTTCTGGACCTGGGGACTGTTTGGTACCGATGAGTGTCCGAACTGTGTGCCAAATGCACAGACAGTTTGGTACCTTCAACACCTCCCACAAAGACCAATAGTGATGCAACTTTGACATGTGTACCACTGACATTCACCCTCCATCTTTATCTTCATGGAATACATGCTGCTCTGTTCTGGACCAACTGCAATGTTCTTATATCCTTCTTTACCGCACATGAACACACTGGGCAGTATTCCAGGTGGTCTATGCTCCAACTGTGAAGGAGCTAAACTAATAGCAGTGGATACCAGTGGAGGCTGCTGAGGGGAGGACGGCTCATAATAATGGCTGGAAAAGAGCGAATGGAACGGCATCAAATAGATGGAACCCATGTGTCTGACGTATTTGAACCATTCCCCTCATTCTGCTCCAGCCATTACCACTAACTAACCTGTCCTCCCCAATGAAGGTGCCACCAACCTCCTGTGGTGGATACAACAGCCAGAGAGTATGATTACTAGATCTGTGAATGGAACAAATAACGAGGGTTACAGTGAGACCAGGAACCATTCCATAATCTATTACACAAGTGAACCCTGATATGAAACAGTTTTTATAATATCATCCCATGTCTAAAAAACATGACATTTACATAATGTAAACACACCAATGTAATCGAATGGCCACAGTGTTTTAAATTGAAGCGTGTAATGAGCAGTACATAAGAGTGCTGTGTTGTAACAGTCAGGTCTGCTGGGTCGAGTAAAACAGTGTATTCCAGAGATATGGAGGGAGTAACCAGTAAGACAGTGTATTCCATAGATATGGAGGGAGTAACCAGTAAGACAGTGTATTCCATAGATATGGAGGGAGTAACCAGTAAGACAGTGTATTCCAGAGATATGGAGGGAGTAACCAGTAAGACAGTGTATTCCATAGATATGGAGGGAGTAACCAGTAAGACAGTGTATTCCATAGATATGGAGGGATTAACCAGAAAGACAGTGTATTCCAGATATATGGAGGGAGTAACCAGTAAGACAGTGTATTCCATAGATATGGAGGGAGTAACCAGTAAGACAGTGTATTCCAGAGATATGGAGGGAGTAACCAGTAAGACAGTGTATTCCAGAGATATGGAGGGAGTAACCAGTAAGACCGTGTATTCCAGAGATATGGAGGGAGTAACCAGTAAGACAGTGTATTCCAGAGATATGGAGGGAGTAACCAGTAAGACAGTGTATTCCAGAGATATGGAGGGAGTAACCAGTAAGACAGTGTATTCCATAGATATGGAGGGATTAATCAGTAAGACAATGTATTCCAGAGATATGGAGGGAGTAACCAGTAAGACAGTGTATTCCAGAGATATGGAGGGAGTAACCAGTAAGACAGTGTATTCCAGAGATATGGAGGGAGTAACCAGTAAGACAGTGTATTCCAGAGATATGGAGGGAGTAACCAGTAAGACAGTGTATTCCATAGATATGGAGGGAGTAACCAGTAAGACAGTGTATTCCAGAGATATGGAGGGAGTAACCAGTAAGACAGTGTATTCCAGAGATATGGAGGGAGTAACCAGTAAGACAGTGTATTCCATAGATATGGAGGAGTAACCAGTAAGACAGTGTATTCCAGAGATATGGAGGGAGTAACCAGTAAGACAGTGTATTCCAGAGATATGGAGGAGTAACCAGTAAGACAGTGTATTCCATAGATATGGAGGGAGTAACCAGTAAGACAGTGTATTCCAGAGATATGGAGGAGTAACCAGTAAGACAGTGTATTCCATAGATATGGAGGAGTAACCAGTAAGACAGTGTATTCCAGAGATATGGAGGGAGTAACCAGTAAGACAGTGTATTCCAGAGATATGGAGGGAGTAACCAGTAAGACAGTGTATTCCATAGATATGGAGGGATTAACCAGTATTCCAGAGATATGGAGGGAGTAACCAGTAAGACAGTGTATTCCAGAGATATGGAGGGAGTAACCAGTAAGACAATGTATTCCAGAGATATGGAGGGAGTAACCAGTAAGACAGTGTATTCCAGAGATATGGAGGGAGTAACCAGTAATACAGTGTATTCCATAGATATGGAGGGATTAACCAGTATTCCAGAGATATGGAGGGAGTAACCAGTAAGAGTGTATTCCAGAGATATGGAGGGAGTAACCAGTAAGACAATGTATTCCAGAGATATGGAGGGAGTAACCAGTAAGACAGTGTATTCCAGAGATATGGAGGGAGTAACCAGTAAGACAGTGTATTCCAGAGATATGGAGGGAGTAACCAGTAAGACAGTGTATCCCAGAGATATGGAGGGAGTAACCAGTAAGACAGTGTATTCCAGAGATATGGAGGGAGTAACCAGTAAGACAGTGTATTCCAGATATATGGAGGGAGTAACCAGTAAGACAATGTATTCCAGAGATATGGAGGGAGTAACCAGTAAGACAGTGTATTCCAGATATATGGAGGGAGTAACCAGTAAGACAGTGTATTCCAGAGATATGGAGGGAGTAACCAGTAAGACAGTGTATTCCAGAGATATGGAGGGAGTAACCAGTAAGACAGTGTATTCCAGAGATATGGAGGGAGTAACCAGTAAGACAGTGTATTCCATAGATATGGAGGGAGTAACCAGTAAGACAGTGTATTCCAGAGATATGGAGGGAGTAACCAGTAAGACAGTGTATTCCAGAGATATGGAGGGAGTAACCAGTAAGACAGTGTATTCCAGAGATATGGAGGGAGTAACCAGTAAGACATACATAGAGCCGGCTTCATACATAGAGCCGGCTTCAATCTGATCCTCATCAAATCTTTCCCCCAACAATATTTTCTGTTCTACAAATGTCCTTATTTACCGTCACAAACATTATTTTACAACTGATTATGTTTAATATGCCACCAAAATGTTAATGAAATTGAGCAACGATTACTCCATCAAACTAATCAAAACATTTATTTTTGTAGAGCAAGAACAATGTTATTTATTTAGGTTCTAGGTTTCTGGAATGCAGGTTTGTTTGAGTAGCACCATGGGTATTCTCTGTTGGAAGCAAGCATCAGCAGAAGGCCCAAAAACAGCAACACAAACCATGTTTGTTTTTATATCCTAATTAGCCACGGTTTATAAATAGCATGGCAAATGAAGGCAAATCTCTGGTTTTGGCCCGGTTGTGATTGCCCTCCGACAACATCTCTCCATCCTCCTCCCCGTGCAAGAGGAAAACAAACTCATACGCTGCTGCTATATGAAAGAAAACAAGGGACAGGAAAAAAACATGCGGTTGTAGCCAAAGTGGCGAGCCAAGCATTGTGAGCGTACAATACGGAATATAGGTGATCCCTGAGAGCTGGCGCTAAGCAGGCCTAATCCTGTTGACAGAGAATGGGCACAGGGAGTCATGCCAGGGTCGCATTGAGCTGTGGCTGTATGGAGCACCAGGGGAATTACTCACCATGGCAAGGGTGGTCCTCCACCACCACGAGCCTGTCTGAGCCAGCCCACGGCTGGGCTGCCAGCGGGTACCCGCGGCACTGGGGTGAGCATGCCAGCCAGCCACCTAGGGTTCTCCCTTAACCCCCCCACCCTCCTTCCTCCTCACCCACTCTGAGCCCTGCTGCAGGCCAAGCCTCCTATATTGCTCCAGCTTGGAAACTGGCTTGGGACTTCCTATAGGATTCAGTGGTGGTGACATGTTGGTGTCCCCGAAACGGTGGCCCCAATTAGGAGGGCACTGAGGGCTTAGCCAAAGATTAGCCAACGGTGTAGGGAGGGGGGTGAGGAGGGGAGAAAGCCTCCGTCAACACGTGTCATCACTGTTACTCCGTGTCAGGTAACAGCGACAATGGAGACAAAGAAACCTGCTGGAATCTCATCTCTCTTCTTTAGGTTTGATTGATATTATAGGCAGAAACACTAAAGACTGACTACTAGAGGGTGAGTCTAAGACGTCTAAGAGACAGTCTGGCATTGTTCCTCAAAGTGCACGTGTCACTCCTAATTCCTTTAGCTTTGACTAGCAGCACGTCAGTCTTAACGCTGCTGCAGTGAGGTTGACTGGATCTCAGCTCAGATTCTCCTAAGGCATTACAAGAAGTGTCATCGTTTTAATGCGATGATCTAGATTAGGGGCGATCTAGAGTAGAAATGCACAAAGGGAGATATTATTAACTTCAGTACTTTAGCTTTCTGAGTTTTGCTCCTCCCCTCCCCCATCTCTCCACCTCCTTTTCCCTTAAACTAGAGAATATTCGGCGGTTAATCAGATTGTGTGCAGGTTAGCAGGGCTATGTAGTGGAACGCCTCTTGTTGAGACCACCATGCACCTCTTTGGGTCCATTGGGATGGAGTGATATGGACAAAGAGGGAGGGACACCACTGGGGGGCATTAATCATCCCTCCATCCATCCCTCCATCCCTCCCTCTATCCCTCCTTTATGAAATGTGTCCTGATGACCTAATAGATGGAAAGGTAAAGGCCAGCCATCCCACTCCACTGCATCCAAGAAGAGAGCTGGGACAGGTAACGTTACCATGCACACACACACACACACACACACACACACACACACACACACACACACACACACACACACACACACACACATACACACACACACACACACACACACACACACACACACACACACGCAAATACATACACTGATATACTCACATAGATATGGAAATACACACGCACACAGGCGCACACACACAGACACACACACAAGTGTACTACAGTTTAGGCCTCTTGCACTGTGGGCATCTTGCCCTGTCATAGGAATCACATTGGAGCATTTCCCACCATGGCCTATTACAGTATGGTGTGGATGTCAGTGGAACTTCCCCAAAACTGTTCCACATCACAGGCTTCAAGTCACAGCCCCAGCCAGCCGTCAAGGCAATGGTGGTAGAGGTCTCTGGCGAGACCCAGAGAGAGACGGACAAATCCCATTTTCAGTGTGTTGTCTAATGCTAACAGGTTTATCTCTGCCCCAGAAAAAGGCAGAACATTTCAGGTTGCGTTTCTTCATGTGATCTGCATGGCTGATGCTATGGCCATGTAGGAAACTCACTACAGAGGAGAATAAGGCCAAAGGCATGGCTTTAGACCAGCAATGATGTCCATACACTTTGCAAGGGAGGATTCAGATGTACACACTGTGTTAGGGTTTACATGGGATGATTACAGTATGATAATAAGGGTATGGGTCAGTCCATTATGTAACAGCCAAGGTACAATATCAATAGGAATCCCACATCACATTGGTAATTACTAACACAAAGCAGTGAGCTATGATTCTGAGCCACGGGTCTATGCTCATACAGGCTCACAGTTTATTCTGATATCACTTGTCTGATCACAATAAATATGATAGACATAAATCAAACTATAGTGTAAGTGTTGTGTATAGAGTACATGTGTTGTTTGTGTTTGTGTGTGCACGCACGCGCGCACGTGTGCAGCCCCAGGCCCAGCAGCTGTGAGCAGATGTCATTGTAAGTGAGCAGGGAGTTGGGAGAGAGAGAAATGTGCTGGGCCAACCCTCTAATTTACGCATGAGTGGAGCTGCACCACCGATATTTACATTTAAATTGATGTTTCAGATACTTAATTAAAGACGAGGACTGGGCTCTTCTGGTCGACGGCAGCTTCTTCCTCATCCTCTTCGCTGGAGCTCACAGACCGCTCACTGGAACCCAAACCCGGCAGAATATTCCACCGGCACCCAGGCCAGCTAATGACAATAGCTCCTGTTCCTGTCTTTCCCTTCTCTCTATGGTAATTTCAGAGTACATTACTGAACACACAATGCCCCCTGGTGGCTTGCTATACTCCACCAGAACTCACCACAACATCAGAACTCTTCCTACTCCAGCCAGTACTCATAAAGTCACACAACATCAGAACTCTTCCTGTACTCCAGCCAGTACTCATAAAGTCACACAACATCAGAACTCTTCCTACTCCAGCCAGTACTCATAAAGTCACACAACATCAGAACTCTTCCTACTCCAGCCAGTACTCATAAAGTCACACAACATCAGAACTCTTCCTGTACTCCAGCCAGTACTCATAAAGTCACACAACATCAGAACTCTTCCTGTACTCCAGCCAGTACTCATAAAGTCACACAACATCAGAACTCTTCCTGTACTCCAGCCAGTACTCATAAAGTCACACAACATCAGAACTCTTCCTGTACTCCAGCCAGTACTCATAAAGTCACACAACATCAGAACTCTTCCTACTCCAGCCAGTACTCATAAAGTCACACAACATCAGAACTCTTCCTGTACTCCAGCCAGTACTCATAAAGTCACACAACATCAGAACTCTTCCTGTACTCCAGCCAGTACTCATAAAGTCACACAACATCAGAACTCTTCCTGTACTCCAGCCAGTACTCATAAAGTCACACAACATCAGAACTCTTCCTGTACTCCAGCCAGTACTCATAAAGTCACAACACAACATCAGAACTCTTCCTGTACTCCAGCCAGTACTCATAAAGTCACACAACATCAGAACTCTTCCTGTACTCCAGCCAGTACTCATAAAGTCACACAACATCAGAACTCTTCCTGTACTCCAGCCAGTACTCATAAAGTCACACAACATCAGAACTCTTCCTGTACTCCAGCCAGTACTCATAAAGTCACACAACATCAGAACTCTTCCTACTCCAGCCAGTACTCATAAAGTCACACAACATCAGAACTCTTCCTGTACTCCAGCCAGTACTCATAAAGTCACACAACATCAGAACTCTTCCTGTACTCCAGCCAGTACTCATAAAGTCACACAACATCAGAACTCTTCCTGTACTCCAGCCAGTACTCATAAAGTCACACAACATCAGAACTCTTCCTGTACTCCAGCCAGTACTCATAAAGTCACACAACATCAGAACTCTTCCTACTCCAGCCAGTACTCATAAAGTCACACAACATCAGAACTCTTCCTGTACTCCAGCCAGTACTCATAAAGTCACACAACATCAGAACTCTTCCTGTACTCCAGCCAGTACTCATAAAGTCACACAACATCAGAACTCTTCCTACTCCAGCCAGTACTCATAAAGTCACACAACATCAGAACTCTTCCTGTACTCCAGCCAGTACTCATAAAGTCACACAACATCAGAACTCTTCCTGTACTCCAGCCAGTACTCATAAAGTCACACAACATCAGAACTCTTCCTGTACTCCAGCCAGTACTCATAAAGTCACACAACATCAGAACTCTTCCTGTACTCCAGCCAGTACTCATAAAGTCACACAACATCAGAACTCTTCCTGTACTCCAGCCAGTACTCATAAAGTCACACAACATCAGAACTCTTCCTGTACTCCAGCCAGTACTCATAAAGTCACACAACATCAGAACTCTTCCTGTACTCCAGCCAGTACTCATAAAGTCACACAACATCAGAACTCTTCCTGTACTCCAGCAGAACTCTTCCTGTACTCCAGCCAGTACTCATAAAGTCACACAACATCAGAACTCTTCCTGTACTCCAGCCAGTACTCATAAAGTCACACAACATCAGAACTCTTCCTGTACTCCAGCCAGTACTCATAAAGTCACACAACATCAGAACTCTTCCTGTACTCCAGCCAGTACTCATAAAGTCACACAACATCAGAACTCTTCCTGTACTCCAGCCAGTACTCATAAAGTCACACAACATCAGAACTCTTCCTGTACTCCAGCCAGTACTCATAAAGTCACACAACATCAGAACTCTTCCTGTACTCCAGCCAGTACTCATAAAGTCACACAACATCAGAACTCTTCCTGTACTCCAGCCAGTACTCATAAAGTCACACAACATCAGAACTCTTCCTGTACTCCAGCCAGTACTCATAAAGTCACACAACATCAGAACTCTTCCTGTACTCCAGCCAGTACTCATAAAGTCACACAACATCAGAACTCTTCCTGTACTCCAGCCAGTACTCATAAAGTCACACAACATCAGAACTCTTCCTACTCCAGCCAGTACTCATAAAGTCACACAACATCAGAACTCTTCCTGTACTCCAGCCAGTACTCATAAAGTCACACAACATCAGAACTCTTCCTGTACTCCAGCCAGTACTCATAAAGTCACACAACATCAGAACTCTTCCTGTACTCCAGCCAGTACTCATAAAGTCACACAACATCAGAACTCTTCCTACTCACACAACATCAGCCAGTACTCATAAAGTCACACAACATCAGAACTCTTCCTGTACTCCAGCCAGTACTCATAAAGTCACACAACATCAGAACTCTTCCTGTACTCCAGCCAGTACTCATAAAGTCACACAACATCAGAACTCTTCCTACTCCAGCCAGTACTCATAAAGTCACACAACATCAGAACTCTTCCTGTACTCCAGCCAGTACTCATAAAGTCACACAACATCAGAACTCTTCCTGTACTCCAGCCAGTACTCATAAAGTCACACAACATCAGAACTCTTCCTGTACTCCAGCCAGTACTCATAAAGTCACACAACATCAGAACTCTTCCTGTACTCCAGCCAGTACTCATAAAGTCACACAACATCAGAACTCTTCCTGTACTCCAGCCAGTACTCATAAAGTCACACAACATCAGAACTCTTCCTGTACTCCAGCCAGTACTCATAAAGTCACACAACATCAGAACTCTTCCTGTACTCCAGCCAGTACTCATAAAGTCACACAACATCAGAACTCTTCCTGTACTCCAGCCAGTACTCATAAAGTCACACAACATCAGAACTCTTCCTGTACTCCAGCCAGTACTCATAAAGTCACACAACATCAGAACTCTTCCTGTACTCCAGCCAGTACTCATAAAGTCACACAACATCAGAACTCTTCCTGTACTCCAGCCAGTACTCATAAAGTCACACAACATCAGAACTCTTCCTGTACTCCAGCCAGTACTCATAAAGTCACACAACATCAGAACTCTTCCTGTACTCCAGCCAGTACTCATAAAGTCACACAACATCAGAACTCTTCCTACTCCAGCCAGTACTCATAAAGTCACACAACATCAGAACTCTTCCTGTACTCCAGCCAGTACTCATAAAGTCACACAACATCAGAACTCTTCCTGTACTCCAGCCAGTACTCATAAAGTCACACAACATCAGAACTCTTCCTGTACTCCAGCCAGTACTCATAAAGTCACACAACATCAGAACTCTTCCTACTCCAGCCAGTACTCATAAAGTCACACAACATCAGAACTCTTCCTACTCCAGCCAGTACTCATAAAGTCACACAACATCAGAACTCTTCCTGTACTCCAGCCAGTACTCATAAAGTCACACAACATCAGAACTCTTCCTGTACTCCAGCCAGTACTCATAAAGTCACACAACATCAGAACTCTTCCTACTCCAGCCAGTACTCATAAAGTCACACAACATCAGAACTCTTCCTGTACTCCAGCCAGTACTCATAAAGTCACACAACATCAGAACTCTTCCTGTACTCCAGCCAGTACTCATAAAGTCACACAACATCAGAACTCTTCCTGTACTCCAGCCAGTACTCATAAAGTCACACAACATCAGAACTCTTCCTGTACTCCAGCCAGTACTCATAAAGTCACACAACATCAGAACTCTTCCTGTACTCCAGCCAGTACTCATAAAGTCACACAACATCAGAACTCTTCCTGTACTCCAGCCAGTACTCATAAAGTCACACAACATCAGAACTCTTCCTGTACTCCAGCCAGTACTCATAAAGTCACACAACATCAGAACTCTTCCTGTACTCCAGCCAGTACTCATAAAGTCACACAACATCAGAACTCTTCCTGTACTCCAGCCAGTACTCATAAAGTCACACAACATCAGAACTCTTCCTACTCCAGCCAGTACTCATAAAGTCACACAACATCAGAACTCTTCCTGTACTCCAGCCAGTACTCATAAAGTCACACAACATCAGAACTCTTCCTGTACTCCAGCCAGTACTCATAAAGTCACACAACATCAGAACTCTTCCTGTACTCCAGCCAGTACTCATAAAGTCACACAACATCAGAACTCTTCCTACTCCAGCCAGTACTCATAAAGTCACACAACATCAGAACTCTTCCTACTCCAGCCAGTACTCATAAAGTCACACAACATCAGAACTCTTCCTACTCCAGCCAGTACTCATAAAGTCACACAACATCAGAACTCTTCCTGTACTCCAGCCAGTACTCATAAAGTCACACAACATCAGAACTCTTCCTACTCCAGCCAGTACTCATAAAGTCACACAACATCAGAACTCTTCCTGTACTCCAGCCAGTACTCATAAAGTCACACAACATCAGAACTCTTCCTGTACTCCAGCCAGTACTCATAAAGTCACACAACATCAGAACTCTTCCTGTACTCCAGCCAGTACTCATAAAGTCACACAACATCAGAACTCTTCCTGTACTCCAGCCAGTACTCATAAAGTCACACAACATCAGAACTCTTCCTACTCCAGCCAGTACTCATAAAGTCACACAACATCAGAACTTTCCTGTACTCCAGCCAGTACTCATAAAGTTTCCTGAAGTCCACAATCATCTCCTTAGTTTTGTTCCACGTTGAGTGTCAGAACTCTTCCTGACTCCACCAGTACTCATAAAGGGCACAACATCAGAACTCTCCTCCTGTAGGCCGTCACACAACTCAGAACGTTGTTCCAGCCAGTAATCAAGCCAACATCACTCTTCCTGTACTCCAGCCAGTACTCATAAACACACAACATCAGATTGAGTTCCAGCCAGTGCATGTCACACAACATCAGTCTTCCTGTGAACAGCCAGTACTCATAAAGTCACACAACATCAGAACTCTTCCTTGTGGGGCCAACATCAGAACTCTTCCTGTACTCCAGCCATCAGCTCATAAAGTCACACAAGATCAGAACTCTTCCTACCCTCAGCCACCTGTGGGCTTCCTGTACTCCAGCCAGTACTCAGTCACACAACATCAGAACTCTTCCTACTCCAGCCAGGCGGGGTCAGACCCAGGGTCTCAGAGCTTGATCACACAACATCAGGAGGTACTATCCAGCCAGTATTGAATCACACAACTCAGTCTTCCGATCCAACAGCATTCACAACATAGGTATTCCTGTACTCCAGCCAGTACTGGGTCACACAACATCAGAACTCTTCCTGTACTCCAGCCAGTACTCATAAAGTCACACAACATCAGAACTCTTCCTACTCCAGCCAGTACTCATAAAGTCACACAACATCAGAACTCTTCCTGTACTCCAGCCAGGTGTCAACATAGGGTCCAGCCAGTACTCATAAAGTCACACAACATCAGAACTCTTCCTACTCCAGCCAGTTTCATAAAGTCACACAACATCAGAACTCTTCCTGTACTCCAGCCAGTACTCATAAAGTCACACAACATCAGAACTCTTCCTACTCCAGCCAGTACTCATAAAGTCACACAACATCAGAACTCTTCCTTCCAGCCAGGAAAAGTCACACAACATCAGAACTCTTCCTACTCCAGCCAGTACTCATAAAGTCACACAACATCAGAACTCTTCCAGCCAGTACTTGAGCCAGAATATGTCCGTAAAGTCACACAACATCAGAACTCTTCCTGTACTCCAGCCAGTACTCATAAAGTCACACAACATCAGAACTCTTCCTGTACTCTACTCTGTCAGCCAGTACTCCAGCCAGTTCATAAAGTCACACAACATCAGAACTCTTCCTGTACTCCAGCCAGTGAATAAAGTCACACAACATCAGTCTTCCTGTTCCAGCCAGTACTCATAAAGTCACACAACATCAGAATTGTCCTGTACTCCAGCCAGGGCAAAAAGTGATTTAGTCTGCCTGGGAGCAAGACATCCTCCAGCCAGTCCGTGTCACACAACATCAGAACTCTTCCTGTACTTCATAAAGTCACACAACATCAGTGAGCCAGTACTCATAAAGTCACACAACATCAGAACTCTTGTACTCCAGCCAGTACTCATAAAGTCACACAACATCAGAAGACTCCAGCCAGTACTTTGTCACACAACATCAGAACTCTTCCTGTACTCCAGCCTTGTTTAACAGAACCATTAAGCCAGTACCATAAAGTCACACAACATCAGAACTCTTCCTGTACTCCAGCCAGTACTCATAAAGTCACACAACATCAGAACTCTTCCTGTACTCCAGCCAGTACTCATAAAGTCACACAACATCAGAACTCTTCCTGTACTCCAGCCAGTACTCATAAAGTCACACAACATCAGAACTCTTCCTGTACTCCAGCCAGTACTCATAAAGTCACACAACATCAGAACTCTTCCTACTCCAGCCAGTACTCATAAAGTCACACAACATCAGAACTCTTCCTGTACTCCAGCCAGTACTCATAAAGTCACACAACATCAGAACTCTTCCTACTCCAGCCAGTACTCATAAAGTCACACAACATCAGAACTCTTCCTACTCCAGCCAGTACTCATAAAGTCACACAACATCAGAACTCTTCCTGTACTCCAGCCAGTACTCATAAAGTCACACAACATCAGAACTCTTCCTGTACTCCAGCCAGTACTCATAAAGTCACACAACATCAGAACTCTTCCTGTACTCCAGCCAGTACTCATAAAGTCACACAACATCAGAACTCTTCCTGTACTCCAGCCAGTACTCATAAAGTCACACAACATCAGAACTCTTCCTGTACTCCAGCCAGTACTCATAAAGTCACACAACATCAGAACTCTTCCTACTCCAGCCAGTACTCATAAAGTCACACAACATCAGAACTCTTCCTGTACTCCAGCCAGTACTCATAAACTCTTCCAGTCCACAATCATCACAACTCAGAACTCTTCCTGTACTCCAGCCAGTACTCATAAAGTCACACAACATCAGAACTCTTCCTACTCCAGCCAGTACTCATAAAGTCACACAACATCAGAACTCTTCCTGTACTCCAGCCAGTACTCATAAAGTCACACAACATCAGAACTCTTCCTGTTGCCAGTACTCAAGTCTACAACATCAGAACTCTTCCTGTACTCCAGCCAGTACTCATAAAGTCACACAACATCAGAACTCTTTCCTCCAGCCAGTACTCATAAAGTCACACAACATCAGAACTGGAGGCATAAAGTCACACAACATCAGAACTCTTCCACTCCAGCCAGTACTCATAAAGTCACACAACATCAGAACTCTTCCATCCAGCCAGTACTCATAAAGTCACACAACATTGTCCTACTCCAGCCAGTACTCATAAAGTCACACAACATCAGAACTCTTCCTACTCCAGCCAGTACTCATAAAGTCACACAACATCAGAACTCTTCCTGTACCCAGCCAGTACTCATAAAGTCACACAACATCAGAACTCTTCCTACTCCAGCCAGTACTCATAAAGTCACACAACATCAGAACTCTTCCTGTACTCCAGCCAGTACTCATAAAGTCACACAACATCAGAACTCTTCCTGTACTCCAGCCAGTACTCATAAAGTCACACAACATCAGAACTCTTCCCTACTCCAGCCAGTACTCATAAAGTCACACAACATCAGAACTCTTCCTACTCCAGCCAGTACTCATAAAGTCACACAACATCAGAACTCTTCCTGTACTCCAGCCAGTACTCATAAAGTCACACAACATCAGAACTCTTCAGGTAGGGTCCAGGTGATATGGTCAACATCAGAACTCTTCCTACTCCAGCCAGTACTCATGAAGTCACACAACATCAGAACTGAGTACTCCAGCCAGTACTCATAAAGTCACACAACATCAGAACTCTTCCTGTCAGCCAGTACTCATAAAGCATCAGTTTCCTTCCAGCCAGTACTTGTCACACAACATCAGAAACTCCAGCCAGTAAAGTCACACAACATCAGAACTCTTCCTGTACTCCAGAGTACTCATAAAGTCACACAACATCAGAACTCTTCCTGTACTCCAGCCAGTACTCATAAAGTCACACAACATCAGAACTCTTCCTATTCCAGCCAACTCATAAAGTCACACAACATCAGAACTCTTCCTGTACTCCAGCCAGTACTCATAAAGTCACACAACATCAGAACTCTTCCTGTACTCCAGCCAGTACTCATAAAGTCACACAACATCAGAACTCTTCACACAACTGTACCCAGCCAGCATAAAGTCACACAACATCAGAACTCTTCCTGACTCCAGCCAGTACTCATAAAGTCACACAACATCAGAACTCTTCCTACTCCAGCCAGTACTCATAAAGTCACACAACATCAGAACTCTTCCTACTCCAGCCAGTACTCATAAAGTCACACAACATCAGAACTCTTCCTGTACTCCAGCCAGTACTCATAAAGTCACACAACATCAGAACTCTTCCTGTACTCCAGCCAGTACTCATAAAGTCACACAACATCAGAACTCTTCCTGTCTCCAGCCAGTACTCATAAAGTCACACAACATCAGAACTCTTCCTGTACTCCAGCCAGTACTCATAAAGTCACACAACATCAGAACTCTTTAAGCAGCCAGTACTCATAAAGTCACACAACATCAGAACTCTTCCTGTACTCCAGCCAGTACTCATAAAGTCACACAACATCAGAACTCTTCCTGTACTCCAGCCAGTACTCATAAAGTCACACAACATCAGAACTCTTCCTGTACTCCAGCCAGTACTCATAAAGTCACACAACATCAGAACTCTTCCTGTACTCCAGCCAGTACTCATAAAGTCACACAACATCAGAACTCTTCCTACTCCAGCCAGTACTCATAAAGTCACACAACATCAGAACTCTTCCTGTACTCCAGCCAGTACTCATAAAGTCACACAACATCAGAACTCTTCCTACTCCAGCCAGTACTCATAAAGTCACACAACATCAGAACTCTTCCTACTCCAGCCAGTACTCATAAAGTCACACAACATCAGAACTCTTCCTGTACTCCAGCCAGTACTCATAAAGTCACACAACATCAGAACTCTTCCTGTACTCCAGCCAGTACTCATAAAGTCACACAACATCAGAACTCTTCCTGTACTCCAGCCAGTACTCATAAAGTCACACAACATCAGAACTCTTCCTGTACTCCAGCCAGTACTCATAAAGTCACACAACATCAGAACTCTTCCTGTACTCCAGCCAGTACTCATAAAGTCACACAACATCAGAACTCTTCCTGTACTCCAGCCAGTACTCATAAAGTCACACAACATCAGAACTCTTCCTGTACTCCAGCCAGTACTCATAAAGTCACACAACATCAGAACTCTTCCTGTACTCCAGCCAGTACTCATAAAGTCACACAACATCAGAACTCTTCCTGTACTCCAGCCAGTACTCATAAAGTCACACAACATCAGAACTCTTCCTGTACTCCAGCCAGTACTCATAAAGTCACACAACATCAGAACTCTTCCTACTCCAGCCAGTACTCATAAAGTCACACAACATCAGAACTCTTCCTGTACTCCAGCCAGTACTCATAAAGTCACACAACATCAGAACTCTTCCTGTACTCCAGCCAGTACTCATAAAGTCACACAACATCAGAACTCTTCCTGTACTCCAGCCAGTACTCATAAAGTCACACAACATCAGAACTCTTCCTACTCCAGCCAGTACTCATAAAGTCACACAACATCAGAACTCTTCCTGTACTCCAGCCAGTACTCATAAAGTCACACAACATCAGAACTCTTCCTGTACTCCAGCCAGTACTCATAAAGTCACACAACATCAGAACTCTTCCTACTCCAGCCAGTACTCATAAAGTCACACAACATCAGAACTCTTCCTGTACTCCAGCCAGTACTCATAAAGTCACACAACATCAGAACTCTTCCTGTACTCCAGCCAGTACTCATAAAGTCACACAACATCAGAACTCTTCCTGTACTCCAGCCAGTACTCATAAAGTCACACAACATCAGAACTCTTCCTGTACTCCAGCCAGTACTCATAAAGTCACACAACATCAGAACTCTTCCTGTACTCCAGCCAGTACTCATAAAGTCACACAACATCAGAACTCTTCCTACTCCAGCCAGTACTCATAAAGTCACACAACATCAGAACTCTTCCTGTACTCCAGCCAGTACTAAAGTCACACAACATCAGAACTCTTCCTGTACTCCAGCCAGTCATAAAGTCACACAACATCAGAACTCTTCCTACTCCAGCCAGTACTCATAAAGTCACACAACATCAGAACTCTTCCTGTACCCAGCCAGTACTCATAAAGTCACACAACATCAGAACTCTTCCTGTACTCCAGCCAGTACTCATAAAGTCACACAACATCAGAACTCTTCCTGTACTCCAGCCAGTACTCATGTCACACAACATCAGAACTCTTCCTACTCCAGCCAGTACTCATAAAGTCACACAACATCAGAACTCTTCCTGTACTCCAGCCAGTACTCATAAAGTCACACAACATCAGAACTCTTCCTGTACTCCAGCCAGTACACTCAGCCAGTACTCATAAAACACAACATCAGAACTCTTCCTGTACTCCAGCCAGTACTCATAAAGTCACACAACATCAGAACTCTTCCTACTCCAGCCAGTACTCATAAAGTCACACAACATCAGAACTCTTCCAGTACTCCAGCCAGTACTCATAAAGTCACACAACATCAGAACTCTTCCTGTACTCCAGCCAGTACTCATAAAGTCACACAACATCAGAACTCTTCCTGTACTCCAGCCAGCCTGTCACACAACATCAGAATGTACTCCAGCCAGCAGTCACACAACATCAGAACTCTTCCTCTTGTCCAGGTGGCACACAACATCAGAACTCTTCCTACTCCAGCCAGTCCAGCCAGTCATAAAGTCACACAACATCAGAACTCTTCCTGTACTCCAGCCAAATTCATAAAGTCACACAACATCAGAACTCTTCCTGTACTCCAGCCAGTACTCATAAAGTCACACAACATCAGAACTCTTCCTACTCCAGCCAGTACTCATAAAGTCACACAACATCAGAACTCTTCCTGTCCAGCCAGTACTCATAAAGTTTCCAGCCAGTACTCATAAAGTCACACAACATCAGAACTTTCTTCCAGCCAGGAACAGGAACATAAAGTCACACAACATCAGAACTCTTCCTGTACTCCAGCCAGTACTCATAAAGTCACACAACATCAGAACTCTTCCTACTCCAGCCAGTACTCATAAAGTCACACAACATCAGAACTCTTCCTGTACTCCAGCCAGTACTCATAAAGTCACACAACATCAGAACTCTTCCTGTACTCCAGCCAGTACTCATAAAGTCACACAACATCAGAACTCTTCCTACCCAGCCAGTACTCATAAAGTCACACAACATCAGAACTCTTATGTTCCAGCCGTGTCACACAACATCAGAACTCTTCCTGTACTCCAGCCAGTACTCATAAAGTGATTCCAGCCAGTCACACAACATCAGAACTCTTCCTGTACTCCAGCCAGTACTCATAAAGTCACACAACATCAGAACTCTACTCCACTCATAAAGTCACACAACATCAGAACTCTTCCTGATTACTCCAGCCAGTACTCATAAAGTCACACAACATCAGAACTCTTCCTGTACAGCCAGTACCAGTCACACAACATCAGAACTCTTTACTCCAATCATAAAGTCACACAACATCAGAACTCTTCCTGTACTCCAGCCAGTACTCATAAAGTCACACAACATCAGAACTCTTCCTGTACTCCAGCCAGTACTCATAAAGTCACACAACATCAGAACTCTTCCTGTACTCCAGCCAGTACTCATAAAGTCACACAACATCAGAACTCTTCCTGTACTCCAGCCAGTACTCATAAAGTCACACAACATCAGAACTCTTCCTGTACTCCAGCCAGTACTCATAAAGTCACACAACATCAGAACTCTTCCTGTACTCCAGCCAGTACTCATAAAGTCACACAACATCAGAACTCTTCCATCAGCCAGTACTCATAAAGTCAACATCAGAACTCTTCCTACTCCAGCCAGTACTCATAAAGTCACACAACATCAGAACTCTTCCTGTACTCCAGCCAGTACTCATAAAGTCACACAACATCAGAACTCTTCCTGTACTCCAGCCAGTACTCATAAAGTCACACAACATCAGAACTCTTCCTGTACTCCAGCCAGTACTCATAAAGTCACACAACATCAGAACTCTTCCTGTACTCCAGCCAGTACTCATAAAGTCACACAACATCAGAACTCTTCCTGTACTCCAGCCAGTACTCATAAAGTCACACAACATCAGAACTCTTCCTGTACTCCAGCCAGTACTCATAAAGTCACACAACATCAGAACTCTTCCTGTACTCCAGCCAGTACTCATAAAGTCACACAACATCAGAACTCTTCCTGTACTCCAGCCAGTACTCATAAAGTCACACAACATCAGAACTCTTCCTGTACTCCAGCCAGTACTCATAAAGTCACACAACATCAGAACTCTTCCTGTACTCCAGCCAGTACTCATAAAGTCACACAACATCAGAACTCTTCCTACTCCAGCCAGTACTCATAAAGTCACACAACATCAGAACTCTTCCTGTACTCCAGCCAGTACTCATAAAGTCACACAACATCAGAACTCTTCCTGTACTCCAGCCAGTACTCATAAAGTCACACAACATCAGAACTCTTCCTGTACTCCAGCCAGTACTCATAAAGTCACACAACATCAGAACTCCAGCCTTCCTGTACTCCAGCCAGTACTCATAAAGTCACACAACATCAGAACTCTTCCTGTACTCCAGCCAGTACTCATAAAGTCACACAACATCAGAACTCTTCCTGTACTCCAGCCAGTACTCATAAAGTCACACAACATCAGAACTCTTCCTGTACTCCAGCCAGTACTCATAAAGTCACACAACATCAGAACTCTTCCTGTACTCCAGCCAGTACTCATAAAGTCACACAACATCAGAACTCTTCCTACTCCAGCCAGTACTCATAAAGTCACACAACATCAGAACTCTTCCTGTACTCCAGCCAGTACTCATAAAGTCACACAACATCAGAACTCTTCCTGTACTCCAGCCAGTACTCATAAAGTCACACAACATCAGAACTCTTCCTACTCCAGCCAGTACTCATAAAGTCACACAACATCAGAACTCTTCCTGTACTCCAGCCAGTACTCATAAAGTCACACAACATCAGAACTCTTCCTGTACTCCAGCCAGTACTCATAAAGTCACACAACATCAGAACTCTTCCTGTACTCCAGCCAGTACTCATAAAGTCACACAACATCAGAACTCTTCCTGTACTCCAGCCAGTACTCATAAAGTCACACAACATCAGAACTCTTCCTGTACTCCAGCCAGTACTCATAAAGTCACACAACATCAGAACTCTTCCTACTCCAGCCAGTACTCATAAAGTCACACAACATCAGAACTCTTCCTGTACTCCAGCCAGTACTCATAAAGTCACACAACATCAGAACTCTTCCTGTACTCCAGCCAGTACTCATAAAGTCACACAACATCAGAACTCTTCCTGTACTCCAGCCAGTACTCATAAAGTCACACAACATCAGAACTCTTCCTGTACTCCAGCCAGTACTCATAAAGTCACACAACATCAGAACTCTTCCTGTACTCCAGCCAGTACTCCAGCCAGTACTCTCACACAACATCAGAACTCTTCCTACTCCAGCCAGTACTCATAAAGTCACACAACATCAGAACTCTTCCTGTACTCCAGCCAGTACTCATAAAGTCACACAACATCAGAACTCTTCCTACTCCAGCCAGTACTCATAAAGTCACACAACATCAGAACTCTTCCTGTACTCCAGCCAGTACTCATAAAGTCACACAACATCAGAACTCTTCCTGTACTCCAGCCAGTACTCATAAAGTCACACAACATCAGAACTCTTCCTGTACTCCAGCCAGTACTCATAAAGTCACACAACATCAGAACTCTTCCTGTACTCCAGCCAGTACTCATAAAGTCACACAACATCAGAACTCTTCCTGTACTCCAGCCAGTACTCATAAAGTCACACAACATCAGAACTCTTCCTACTCCAGCCAGTACTCATAAAGTCACACAACATCAGAACTCTTCCTGTACTCCAGCCAGTACTCATAAAGTCACACAACATCAGAACTCTTCCTGTACTCCAGCCAGTACTCATAAAGTCACACAACATCAGAACTCTTCCTACTCCAGCCAGTACTCATAAAGTCACACAACATCAGAACTCTTCCTGTACTCCAGCCAGTACTCATAAAGTCACACAACATCAGAACTCTTCCTACTCCAGCCAGTACTCATAAAGTCACACAACATCAGAACTCTTCCTGTACTCCAGCCAGTACTCATAAAGTCACACAACATCAGAACTCTTCCTGTACTCCAGCCAGTACTCATAAAGTCACACAACATCAGAACTCTTCCTGTACTCCAGCCAGTACTCATAAAGTCACACAACATCAGAACTCTTCCTGTACTCCAGCCAGTACTCATAAAGTCACACAACATCAGAACTCTTCCTGTACTCCAGCCAGTACTCATAAAGTCACACAACATCAGAACTCTTCCTACTCCAGCCAGTACTCATAAAGTCACACAACATCAGAACTCTTCCTGTACTCCAGCCAGTACTCATAAAGTCACACAACATCAGAACTCTTCCTGTACTCCAGCCAGTACTCATAAAGTCACACAACATCAGAACTCTTCCTGTACTCCAGCCAGTACTCATAAAGTCACACAACATCAGAACTCTTCCTGTACTCCAGCCAGTACTCATAAAGTCACACAACATCAGAACTCTTCCTGTACTCCAGCCAGTACTCATAAAGTCACACAACATCAGAACTCTTCCTGTACTCCAGCCAGTACTCATAAAGTCACACAACATCAGAACTCTTCCTGTACTCCAGCCAGTACTACTCATAAAGTCACACAACATCAGAACTCTTCCTACTCCAGCCAGTACTCATAAAGTCACACAACATCAGAACTCTTCCTGTACTCCAGCCAGTACTCATAAAGTCACACAACATCAGAACTCTTCCTGTACTCCAGCCAGTACTCATAAAGTCACACAACATCAGAACTCTTCCTACTCCAGCCAGTACTCATAAAGTCACACAACATCAGAACTCTTCCTGTACTCCAGCCAGTACTCATAAAGTCACACAACACAACATCAGAACTCTTCCTCAGTACTCCAGCCAGTACTCATAAAGTCACACAACATCAGAACTCTTCCTCTTCCTCACACAACATCAGAACTCCAGCCAGTACTCATAAAGTCACACAACATCAGAACTCTTCCTGTACTCCAGCCAGTACTCATAAAGTCACACAACATCAGAACTCTTCCTGTACTCCAGCCAGTACTCATAAAGTCACACAACATCAGAACTCTTCCTGTACTCCAGCCAGTACTCATAAAGTCACACAACATCAGAACTCTTCCTGTACTCCAGCCAGTACCAGCCAGTACTCAGCCAGTACTCATAAAGTCACACAACATCAGAACTCTTCCTACTCCAGCCAGTACTCATAAAGTCACACAACATCAGAACTCTTCCTGTACTCCAGCCAGTACTCATAAAGTCACACAACATCAGAACTCTTCCTCTTCCAGCCAGTACTAAAGCCAGAACTCTTTCTCCAGCCAGTACTCATAAAGTCACACAACATCAGAACTCTTCCTGTACTCCAGCCAGTACTCATAAAGTCACACAACATCAGAACTCTTCCTGTACTCCAGCCAGTACTCATAAAGTCACACAACATCAGAACTCTTCCTGTACTCCAGCCAGTACTCATAAAGTCACACAACATCAGAACTCTTCCTGTACTCCAGCCAGTAAGTAAAGTCACACAACATCAGAACTCTTCCTGTACTCCAGCCAGTACTCATAAAGTCACACAACATCAGAACTCTTCCTACTCCAGCCAGTACTCATAAAGTCACACAACATCAGAACTCTTCTGTACTCCACAGTACTCAGCCAGTACTCCAGCCAGTACTCATAAAGTCACACAACATCAGAACTCTTCCTGTACTCCAGCCAGTACTCATAAAGTCACACAACATCAGAACTCTTCCTGTACTCCAGCCAGTACTCATAAAGTCACACAACATCAGAACTCTTCCTACTCCAGCCAGTACTCATAAAGTCACAACATCAGAACTCTTCCTACTCCAGCCAGTACTCATAAAGTCACACAACATCAGAACTCTTCCTGTACTCCAGCCAGTACTCATAAAGTCACACAACATCAGAACTCTTCCTGTACTCCAGCCAGTACTCATAAAGTCACACAACATCAGAACTCTTCCTGTACTCCAGCCAGTACTCATAAAGTCACACAACATCAGAACTCTTCCTCCAGCCAGTACTCATAAAGTCACACAACATCAGAACTCTTCCTGTACTCCAGCCAGTACTCATAAAGTCACACAACATCAGAACTCTTCCTGTACTCCAGCCAGTACTCATAAAGTCACACAACATCAGAACTCTTCCTGTACTCCAGCCAGTACTCATAAAGTCACACAACATCAGAACTCTTCCTGTACTCCAGCCAGTACTCATAAAGTCACACAACATCAGAACTCTTCCTGTACTCAGCCAGTACTCATAAAGTCACACAACATCAGAACTCTTCCTGTACTCCAGCCAGTACTCATAAAGTCACACAACATCAGAACTCTTCCTGTACTCCAGCCAGTACTCATAAAGTCACACAACATCAGAACTGTACTCATAAAGTCACACAACATCAGAACTCTTCCTACTCCAGCCAGTACTCATAAAGTCACACAACATCAGAACTCTTCCTGTACTCCAGCCAGTACTCATAAAGTCACACAACATCAGAACTCTTCCTGTACTCCAGCCAGTACTCATAAAGTCACACAACATCAGAACTCTTCCTGTACTCCAGCCAGTACTCATAAAGTCACACAACATCAGAACTCTTCCTGTACTCCAGCCAGTACTCATAAAGTCACACAACATCAGAACTCTTCCTGTACTCCAGCCAGTACTCATAAAGTCACACAACATCAGAACTCTTCCTGTACTCCAGCCAGTACTCATAAAGTCACACAACATCAGAACTCTTCCCTCCAGCCAGTACTCATAAAGTCACACAACATCAGAACTCTTCCTGTACTCCAGCCAGTACTCATAAAGTCACACAACATCAGAACTCTTCCTGTACTCCAGCCAGTACTCATAAAGTCACACAACATCAGAACTCTTCCTACTCCAGCCAGTACTCATAAAGTCACACAACATCAGTGTACTCCAGCCAGTACAGTCAACATCAGAACTCTTCCTACTCCAGCCAGTACTCATAAAGTCACACAACATCAGAACTCTTCCTGTACTCCAGCCAGTACTCATAAAGTCACACAACATCAGAACTCTTCCTGTACTCCAGCCAGTACTCATAAAGTCACACAACATCAGAACTCTTCCTACTCCAGCCAGTACTCATAAAGTCACACAACATCAGAACTCTTCCTACAGTACTCCAGCCAGTACAGTACTCATAAAGTCACACAACATCAGAACTCTTCCTGTACTCCAGCAGTACTCATAAAGTCACACAACATCAGAACTCTTCCTTCAGCCAGTACTCATAAACAAAGTCATAAAGTCACACAACATCAGAACTCTTCCTACTCCAGCCAGTACTCATAAAGTCACACAACATCAGAACTCTTCCTGTACTCCAGCCAGTACTCATAAAGTCACACAACATCAGAACTCTTCCTGTACTCCAGCCAGTACTCATAAAGTCACACAACATCAGAACTCTTCCTGTACTCCAGCCAGTACTCATAAAGTCACACAACATCAGAACTCTTCCTACTCCAGCCAGTACTCATAAAGTCACACAACATCAGAACTCTTCCTGTACTCCAGCCAGTACTCATAAAGTCACACAACATCAGAACTCTTCCTGTACTCCAGCCAGTACTCATAAAGTCACACAACATCAGAACTCTTCCTACTCCAGCCAGTACTCATAAAGTCACACAACATCAGAACTCTTCCTGTACTCCAGCCAGTACTCATAAAGTCACACAACATCAGAACTCTTCCTGTACTCCAGCCAGTACTCATAAAGTCACACAACATCAGAACTCTTCCTACTCCAGCCAGTACTCATAAAGTCACACAACATCAGAACTCTTCCTGTACTCCAGCCAGTACTCATAAAGTCACACAACATCAGAACTCTTCCTGTACTACTCATAAAGTCACACAACATCAGAACTCTTCCCTACTCCAGCCAGTACTCATAAAGTCACACAACATCAGAACTCTTCCTGTACTCCAGCCAGTACTCATAAAGTCACACAACATCTGTACTCCAGCCAGTACTCATAAAGTCACACAACATCAGAACTCTTCCTGTACTCCAGCCAGTACTCATAAAGTCACACAACATCAGAACACTCCAGCCAGTACTCATAAAGTCACACAACATCAGAACTCTTCCTGTACTCCAGCCAGTACTCATAAAGTCACACAACATCAGAACTCTTCCTGTACTCCAGCCAGTACTCATAAAGTCACACAACATCAGAACTCTTCCTGTACTCCAGCCAGTACTCATAAAGTCACATCAGAACTCTTCCTACTCCAGCCAGTACTCATAAAGTCACACAACATCAGAACTCTTCCTGTACTCCAGCCAGTACTCATAAAGTCACACAACATCAGAACTCTTCCTACTCCAGCCAGTACTCATAAAGTCACACAACATCAGAACTCTTCCTGTACTCCAGCCAGTACTCATAAAGTCACACAACATCAGAACTCTTCCTGTACTCCAGCCAGTACTCATAAAGTCACACAACATCAGAACTCTTCCTACTCCAGCCAGTACTCATAAAGTCACACAACATCAGAACTCTTCCTGTACTCCAGCCAGTACTCATAAAGTCACACAACATCAGAACTCTTCCTGTACTCCAGCCAGTACTCATAAAGTCACACAACATCAGAACTCTTCCTACTCCAGCCAGTACTCATAAAGTCACACAACATCAGAACTCTTCCTGTACTCCAGCCAGTACTCATAAAGTCACACAACATCAGAACTCTTCCTACTCCAGCCAGTACTCATAAAGTCACACAACATCAGAACATCAGCCAACTCTTCACACAACATCAGAACTCTTCCTACTCCAGCCAGTACTCATAAAGTCACACAACATCAGAACTCTTCCTGTACTCCAGCCAGTACTCATAAAGTCACACAACATCAGAACTCTTCCTGTACTCCAGCCAGTACTCATAAAGTCACACAACATCAGAACTCTTCCTACTCCAGCCAGTACTCATAAAGTCACACAACATCAGAACTCTTCCTGTACTCCAGCCAGTACTCATAAAGTCACACAACATCAGAACTCTTCCTGTACTCCAGCCAGTACTCATAAAGTCACACAACATCAGAACTCTTCCTGTACTCCAGCCAGTACTCATAAAGTCACACAACATCAGAACTCTTCCTGTACTCCAGCCAGTACTCATAAAGTCACACAACATCAGAACTCTTCCTGTACTCATAAAGTCACACTACTCCAGCCAGTACTCATAAAGTCACACAACATCAGTACTCCAGCCATAAAGTCACACAACATCAGAACTCTTCCTACTCCAGCCAGTACTCATAAAGTCACACAACATCAGAACTCTTCCTGTACTCCAGCCAGTACTCATAAAGTCACACAACATCAGAACTCTTCCTGTACTCCAGCCAGTACTCATAAAGTCACACAACATCAGAACTCTTCCTGTACTCCAGCCAGTACTCATAAAGTCACACAACATCAGAACTCTTCCTGTACTCCAGCCAGTACTCATAAAGTCACACAACATCAGAACTCTTCCTGTACTCCAGCCAGTACTCATAAAGTCACACAACATCAGAACTCTTCCTGTACTCCAGCCAGTACTCATAAAGTCACACAACATCAGAACTCTTCCTGTCACACAACATACTCCAGCCAGTACTCATAAAGTCACACAACATCAGAACTCTTCCTGTACTCCAGCCAGTACTCATAAAGTCACACAACATCAGAACTCTTCCTGTACTCCAGCCAGTACTCATAAAGTCACACAACATCAGAACTCTTCCTGTACTCCAGCCAGTACTCATAAAGTCACACAACATCAGAACTCTTCCTGTACTCCAGCCAGTACTCATAAAGTCACACAACATCAGAACTCTTCCTGTACTCCAGCCAGTACTCATAAAGTCACACAACATCAGAACTCTTCCTACTCCAGCCAGTACTCATAAAGTCACACAACATCAGAACTCTTCCTGTACTCCAGCCAGTACTCATAAAGTCACACAACATCAGAACTCTTCCTGTACTCCAGCCAGTACTCATAAAGTCACACAACATCAGAACTCTTCCTTCACACCATCAGAACTCTCCAGCCAGTACTCATAAAGTCACACAACATCAGAACTCTTCCTGTACTCCAGCCAGTACTCATAAAGTCACACAACATCAGAACTCTTCCTACTCCAGCCAGTACTCATAAAGTCACACAACATCAGAACTCTTCCTGTACTCCAGCCAGTACTCATAAAGTCACACAACATCAGAACTCTTCCTGTACTCCAGCCAGTACTCATAAAGTCACACAACATCAGAACTCTTCCTGTACTCCAGCCAGTACTCATAAAGTCACACAACATCAGAACTCTTCCTGTACTCCAGCCAGTACTCATAAAGTCACACAACATCAGAACTCTTCCTGTACTCCAGCCAGTACTCATAAAGTCACACAACATCAGAACTCTTCCTACTCCAGCCAGTACATAAAGTCACACAACATCAGCCAGTACTCATAAAGTCACACAACATCAGAACTCTTCCTGTACTCCAGCCCTCATAAAGTCACACAACATCAGAATAAAGTCATAAAGTCACAACATCAGAACTCTTCCTGTACTCCAGCCAGTACTCATAAAGTCACACAACATCAGAACTCTTCCTGTACTCCAGCCAGTACTCATAAAGTCACACAACATCAGAACTCTTCCTGTACTCCAGCCAGTACTCATAAAGTCACACAACATCAGAACTCTTCCTGTACTCCAGCCAGTACTCATAAAGTCACACAACATCAGAACTCTTCCTGTACTCCAGCCAGTACTCATAAAGTCACACAACATCAGAACTCTTCCTGTACTCCAGCCAGTACTCATAAAGTCACACAACATCAGAACTCTTCCTGTACTCCAGCCAGTACTCATAAAGTCACACAACATCAGAACTCTTCCTGTACTCCAGCCAGTACTCATAAAGTCACACAACATCAGAACTCTTCCTGTACTCCAGCCAGTACTCATAAAGTCACACAACATCAGAACTCTTCCTGTACTCACACAACATCAGAACTCTTCCTGTACTCCAGCCAGTACTCATAAAGTCACACAACATCAGAACTCTTCCTGTACTCCAGCCAGTACTCATAAAGTCACACAACATCAGAACTCTTCCTACTCCAGCCAGTCAGTCACACAACATCAGTACTCTAAAGTCACACAACATCAGTACTCCAGCCAGTACTCATAAAGTCACACAACATCAGAACTCTTCCTGTACTCCAGCCAGTACTCATAAAGTCACACAACATCAGAACTCTTCCTGTACTCCAGCCAGTACTCATAAAGTCACACAACATCAGAACTCTTCCTGTACTCCAGCCAGTACTCATAAAGTCACACAACATCAGAACTCTTCCTGTACTCCAGCCAGTACTCATAAAGTCACACAACATCAGAACTCTTCCTGTACTCCAGCCAGTACTCATAAAGTCACACAACATCAGAACTCTTCCTGTACTCCAGCCAGTACTCATAAAGTCACACAACATCAGAACTCTTCCTGTACTCCAGCCAGTACTCATAAAGTCACACAACATCAGAACTCTTCCTGTACTCCAGCCAGTACTCATAAAGTCACACAACATCAGAACTCTTCCTGTACTCCAGCCAGTACTCATAAAGTCACACAACATCAGAACTCTTCCTCCAGCCAGTACTCATAAAGTCACACAACATCAGAACTCCAGTACTCCAGCCAGTAAAGTCACACAACATCAGAACTCTTCCTGTACTCCAGCCAGTACTCATAAAGTCACACAACATCAGAACTCTTCCTCCAGCCAGTACAACCAGCCAGTACTCATAAAGTCACACAACATCAGAACTCTTCCTGTACTCCAGCCAGTACTCATAAAGTCACACAACATCAGAACTCTTCCTGTACTCCAGCCAGTACTCATAAAGTCACACAACATCAACTCTTCCATCAGCCAACATAAAGTCACACTTCCTGTACTCCAGCCAGTACTCATAAAGTCACACAACATCAGAACTCTTCCTGTACTCCAGCCAGTACTCATAAAGTCACACAACATCAGAACTCTTCCTGTACTCCAGCCAGTACTCATAAAGTCACACAACATCAGAACTCTTCCTGTACTCCAGCCAGTACTCATAAAGTCACACAACATCAGAACTCTTCCTGTACTCCAGCCAGTACTCATAAAGTCACACAACATCAGAACTCTTCCTGTACTCCAGCCAGTACTCATAAAGTCACACAACATCAGAACTCTTCCATCAGAACTCTTACTCCAGCCAGTACTCATAAAGTCACACAACATCAGAACTCTTCCTGTACTCCAGCCAGTACTCATAAAGTCACACAACATCAGAACTCTTCCTGTACTCCAGCCAGTACTCATAAAGTCACACAACATCAGAACTCTTCCTGTACTCCAGCCAGTACTCATAAAGTCACACAACATCAGAACTCTTCCTGTACTCCAGCCAGTACTCATAAAGTCACACAACATCAGAACTCTTCCTGTACTCCAGCCAGTACTCATAAAGTCACACAACATCAGAACTCTTCCTGTACTCCAGCCAGTACTCATAAAGTCACACAACATCAGAACTCTTCCTGTACTCCAGCCAGTACTCATAAAGTCACACAACATCAGAACTCTTCCTGTACTCCAGTACTCCAGCCAGTACTCATAAAGTCACACAACATCAGAACTCTTCCTGTACTCCAGCCAGTACTCATAAAGTCACACAACATCAGAACTCTTCCTGTACTCCAGCCAGTACTCATAAAGTCACACAACATCAGAACTCTTCCTGTACTCCAGCCAGTACTCATAAAGTCACACAACATCAGAACTCTTCCTGTACTCCAGCCAGTACTCATAAAGTCACACAACATCAGAACTCTTCCTGTACTCCAGCCAGTACTAAAGTCACACAACATCAGAAAGTCAGCCACAACATCATCAGAACTCTTCCTGTACTCCAGCCAGTACTCTTCATAAAGTCACACAACATCAGAACTCTTCCTGTACTCCAGCCAGTACTCATAAAGTCACACAACATCAGAACTCTTCCTGTACTCCAGCCAGTACTCATAAAGTCACACAACATCAGAACTCTTCCTACTCCAGCCAGTACTCATAAAGTCACACAACATCAGAACTCTTCCTGTACTCCAGCCAGTACTCATAAAGTCACACAACATCAGAACTCTTCCTACTCCAGCCAGTACTCATAAAGTCACACAACATCAGAACTCTTCCTGTACTCCAGCCAGTACTCATAAAGTCACACACAACATCAGAACTCTTCCTGTACTCCAGCCAGTACTCATAAAGTCACACAACATCAGAACTCTTCCTGTACTCCAGCCAGTACTCCAGCCAGTACTCATAAAGTCACACAACATCAGAACTCTTCCTGTACTCCAGCCAGTACTCATAAAGTCACACAACATCAGAACTCTTCCTGTACTCCAGCCAGTACTCATAAAGTCACACAACATCAGAACTCTTCCTGTACTCCAGCCAGTACTCATAAAGTCACACAACATCAGAACTCTTCCTGTACTCCAGCCAGTACTCATAAAGTCACACAACATCAGAACTCTTCCTGTACTCCAGCCAGTACTCATAAAGTCACACAACATCAGAACTCTTCCTGTACTCCAGCCAGTACTCATAAAGTCACACAACATCAGAACTCTTCCTGTACTCCAGCCAGTACTCATAAAGTCACACAACATCAGAACTCTTCCTGTACTCCAGCCAGTACATAAAGTCACAACATCAGAACTCTTCCTACTCCAGCCAGTACTCATAAAGTCACACAACATCAGAACTCTTCCTGTACTCCAGCCAGTACTCATAAAGTCACACAACATCAGAACTCTTCCTGTACTCCAGCCAGTACTCATAAAGTCACACAACATCAGAACTCTTCCTGTACTCCAGCCAGTACTCATAAAGTCACACAACATCAGAACTCTTCCTGTACTCCAGCCAGTACTCATAAAGTCACACAACATCAGAACTCTTCCTGTACTCCAGCCAGTACTCATAAAGTCACACAACATCAGAACTCTTCCTGTACTCCAGCCAGTACTCATAAAGTCACACAACATCAGAACTCTTCCTGTACTCCAGCCAGTACTCATAAAGTCACACAACATCAGAACTCTTCCTGTACTCCAGCCAGTACTCATAAAGTCACACAACATCAGAACTCTTCCTGTACTCCAGCCAGTACTCATAAAGTCACACAACATCAGAACTCTTCCTGTACTCCAGCCAGTACTCACACAACATCAAACTCTTCCTGTACTCCAGCCAGTCATAAAGTCACACAACATCAGAACTCTTCCTGTACTCCAGCCAGTACTCATAAAGTCACACAACATCAGAACTCTTCCCTACTCCAGCCAGTACTCATAAAGTCACACAACATCAGAACTCTTCCTGTACTCCAGCCAGTACTCATAAAGTCACACAACATCAGAACTCTTCCTACTCCAGCCAGTACTCATAAAGTCACACAACATCAGAACTCTTCCTGTACTCCAGCCAGTACTCATAAAGTCACACAACATCAGAACTCTTCCTGTACTCCAGCCAGTACTCATAAAGTCACACAACATCAGAACTCTTCCTGTACTCCAGCCAGTACTCATAAAGTCACACAACATCAGAACTCTTCCTACTCCAGCCAGTACTCATAAAGTCACACAACATCAGAACTCTTCCTGTACTCCAGCCAGTACTCATAAAGTCACACAACATCAGAACTCTTCCTGTACTCCAGCCAGTACTCATAAAGTCACACAACATCAGAACTCTTCCTGTACTCCAGCCAGTACTCATAAAGTCACACAACATCAGAACTCTTCCTACTCCAGCCAGTACTCATAAAGTCACACAACATCAGAACTCTTCCTTCCAGCCAGTACTCATAAAGTCACACAACATCAGCCAGTACTCATAAAGTCACACAACATCAGAACTCTTCCTGTACTCCAGCCAGTACTCATAAAGTCACACAACATCAGAACTCTTCCTGTACTCCAGCCAGTACTCATAAAGTCACACAACATCAGAACTCTTCCTGTACTCCAGCCAGTACTCATAAAGTCACACAACATCAGAACTCTTCCTACTCCAGCCAGTACTCATAAAGTCACACAACATCAGAACTCTTCCTGTACTCCAGCCAGTACTCATAAAGTCACACAACATCAGAACTCTTCCTGTACTCCAGCCAGTACTCATAAAGTCACACAACATCAGAACTCTTCCTGTACTCCAGCCAGTACTCATAAAGTCACACAACATCAGAACTCTTCCTGTACTCCAGCCAGTACTCATAAAGTCACACAACATCAGAACTCTTCCTGTACTCCAGCCAGTACTCATAAAGTCACACAACATCAGAACTCTTCCTGTACTCCAGCCAGTACTCATAAAGTCACACAACATCAGAACTCTTCCTGTACTCCAGCCAGTACTCATAAAGTCACACAACATCAGAACTCTTCCTGTACTCCAGCCAGTACTCAAAAAGGCACACAACATCAGAACTCTTCTTCCTGTACTCCAGCCAGTACTCATAAAGTCACACAACATCAGAACTCTTCCTGTACTCCAGCCAGTACTCATAAAGTCACACAACATCAGAACTCTTCCTGTACTCCAGCCAGTACTCATAAAGTCACACAACATCAGAACTCTTCCTGTACTCCAGCCAGTACTCATAAAGTCACACAACATCAGAACTCTTCCTGTACTCCAGCCAGTACTCATAAAGTCACACAACATCAGAACTCTTCCTGTACTCCAGCCAGTACTCATAAAGTCACACAACATCAGAACTCTTCCTGTACTCCAGCCAGTACTCATAAAGTCACACAACATCAGAACTCTTCCTGTACTCCAGCCAGTACTCATAAAGTCACACAACATCAGAACTCTTCCTGTACTCCAGCCAGTACTCATAAAGTCACACAACATCAGAACTCTTCCTACTAAAGTCACACAACCAGCCAGTACTCATAAAGTCACACAACATCAGAACTCTTCCTGTACTCCAGCCAGTACTCATAAAGTCACACAACATCAGAACTCTTCCTGTACTCCAGCCAGTACTCATAAAGTCACACAACATCAGAACTCTTCCTGTACTCCAGCCAGTACTCATAAAGTCACACAACATCAGAACTCTTCCTGTACTCCAGCCAGTACTCATAAAGTCACACAACATCAGAACTCTTCCTGTACTCCAGCCAGTACTCATAAAGTCACACAACATCAGAACTCTTCCTGTACTCCAGCCAGTACTCATAAAGTCACACAACATCAGAACTCTTCCTGTACTCCAGCCAGTACTCATAAAGTCACACAACATCAGAACTCTTCCTGTACTCCAGCCAGTACTCCAGAACTTTCCTGTACTCATAAAGTCACACAACATCAAAGTCCAGCCACACAACATCAGAACTCTTCCTGTACTCCAGCCAGTACTCATAAAGTCACACAACATCAGAACTCTTCCTGTACTCCAGCCAGTACCAGCCAGTACTCATAAAGTCACACAACATCAGAACTCTTCCTGTACTCCAGCCAGTACTCATAAAGTCACACAACATCAGAACTCTTCCTGTACTCCAGCCAGTACTCATAAAGTCACACAACATCAGAACTCTTCCTACTCCAGCCAGTACTCATAAAGTCACACAACATCAGAACTCTTCCTGTACTCCAGCCAGTACTCATAAAGTCACACAACATCAGAACTCTTCCTGTACTCCAGCCAGTACTCATAAAGTCACACAACATCAGAACTCTTCCTGTACTCCAGCCAGTACTCATAAAGTCACACAACATCAGAACTCTTCCTGTACTCCAGCCAGTACTCATAAAGTCACACAACATCAGAACTCTTTCCATAAAGTACTCCAGCCAGTACTCATAAAGTCACACAACATCAGAACTCTTCCTGTACTCCAGCCAGTACTCATAAAGTCACACAACATCAGAACTCTTCCTGTACTCCAGCCAGTACTCATAAAGTCACACAACATCAGAACTCTTCCTGTACTCCAGCCAGTACTCATAAAGTCACACAACATCAGAACTCTTCCTGTACTCCAGCCAGTACTCATAAAGTCACACAACATCAGAACTCTTCCTTCTCATAAAGTCACACAACATCAGAACTCTTCCTGTACTCCAGCCAGTACTCATAAAGTCACACAACATCAGAACTCTTCCTGTACTCCAGCCAGTACTCATAAAGTCACACAACATCAGAACTCTTCCTGTACTCCAGCCAGTACTCATAAAGTCACACAACATCAGAACTCTTCCTGTACTCCAGCCAGTACTCATAAAGTCACACAACATCAGAACTCTTCCTGTACTCCAGCCAGTACTCATAAAGTCACACAACATCAGAACTCTTCCTGTACTCCAGCCAGTACTCATAAAGTCACACAACATCAGAACTCTTCCTACTCCAGCCAGTACTCATAAAGTCACACAACATCAGAACTCTTCCTGTACTCCAGCCAGTACTCATAAAGTCACACAACATCAGAACTCTTCCTGTACTCCAGCCAGTACTCATAAAGTCACACAACATCAGAACTCTTCCTACTCCAGCCAGTACTCATAAAGTCACACAACATCAGAACTCTTCAGCCAGTACTCATAAAGTCACACAACATCAGAACTCTTCCTACTCCAGCCAGTACTCATAAAGTCACACAACATCAGAACTCTTCCTGTACTCCAGCCAGTACTCATAAAGTCACACAACATCAGAACTCTTCCTGTACTCCAGCCAGTACTCATAAAGTCACACAACATCAGAACTCTTCCTGTACTCCAGCCAGTACTCATAAAGTCACACAACATCAGAACTCTTCCTGTACTCCAGCCAGTACTCAGAATAAAGTCACACAACATCAGAACTCTTCCTGTACTCCAGCCAGTACTCATAAAGTCACACAACATCAGAACTCTTCCTGTACTCCAGCCAGTACTCATAAAGTCACACAACATCAGAACTCTTCCTGTACTCCAGCCAGTACTCATAAAGTCACACAACATCAGAACTCTTCCTGTACTCCAGCCAGTACTCATAAAGTCACACAACATCAGAACTCTTCCTGTACTCCAGCCAGTACTCATAAAGTCACACAACATCAGAACTCTTCCTGTACTCCAGCCAGTCACACAACTCATAAAGTCACACAACATCAGAACTCTTCCTGTACTCCAGCCAGTACTCATAAAGTCACATCAGAACATCAGAACTCTTCCTCAGTACTCCAGCCAGTACTCATAAAGTCACACAACATCAGAACTCTTCCTGTACTCCAGCCAGTACTCATAAAGTCACACAACATCAGAACTCTTCCTGTACTCCAGCCAGTACTCATAAAGTCACACAACATCAGAACTCTTCCTGTACTCCAGCCAGTACTCATAAAGTCACACAACATCAGAACTCTTCCTGTACTCCAGCCAGTACTCATAAAGTCACACAACATCAGAACTCTTCCTGTACTCCAGCCAGTACTCATAAAGTCACACAACATCAGAACTCTTCCTGTACTCCAGCCAGTACTCATAAAGTCACACAACATCAGAACTCTTCCCTCCAGCCAGTACTCATAAAGTCACACAGCCAGTACTCCAGCCAGTAATAAGTCACACAACATCAGAACTCTTCCTGTACTCCAGCCAGTACTCATAAAGTCACACAACATCAGAACTCTTCCTGTACTCCAGCCAGTACTCATAAAGTCACACAACATCAGAACTCTTCCTGTACTCCAGCCAGTACTCATAAAGTCACACAACATCAGAACTCTTCCTGTACTCCAGCCAGTACTCATAAAGTCACACAACATCAGAACTCTTCCTACTCCAGCCAGTACTCATAAAGTCACACAACATCAGAACTCTTCCTGTACTCCAGCCAGTACTCATAAAGTCACACAACATCAGAACTCTTCCTACTCCAGCCAGTACTCATAAAGTCACACAACATCAGAACTCACACAACTTCCTGTACTCCAGCCAGTACTCAGCATCAGTACTCCAGCCAGTACTCATAGCCAGTACTCATACAAGTCACACAACATCAGAACTCTTCCTGTACTCCAGCCAGTACTCATAAAGTCACACAACATCAGAACTCTTCCTGTACTCCAGCCAGTACTCATAAAGTCACACAACATCAGAACTCAGAACTCTTCCTGTACTCCAGCCAGTACTCATAAAGTCACACAACATCAGAACTCTTCCTGTACTCCAGCCAGTACTCATAAAGTCACACAACATCAGAACTCTTCCTGTACTCCAGCCAGTACTCATAAAGTCACACAACATCAGAACTCTTCCTCAGTACTCCAGCCAGTACTCATAAAGTCACACAACATCAGAACTCTTCCTGTACTCCAGCCAGTACTCATAAAGTCACACAACATCAGAACTCTTCCTGTACTCCAGCCAGTACTCATAAAGTCACACAACATCAGAACTCTTCCTGTACTCCAGCCAGTACTCATAAAGTCACACAACATCAGAACTCTTCCTGTACTCCAGCCAGTACTCATAAAGTCACACAACATCAGAACTCTTCCTGTACTCCAGCCAGTACTCATTCACACAACTCAGAACTCTTACTCCAGCCAGTACTCATAAAGTCACACAACATCAGAACTCTTCCTGTACTCCAGCCAGTACTCATAAAGTCACACAACATCAGAACTCTTCCTGTACTCCAGCCAGTACTCATAAAGTCACACAACATCAGAACTCTTCCTGTACTCCAGCCAGTACTCATAAAGTCACACAACATCAGAACTCTTCCTACTCCAGCCAGTACTCATAAAGTCACACAACATCAGAACTCTTCCTGTACTCCAGCCAGTACTCATAAAGTCACACAACATCAGAACTCTTCCTGTACTCCAGCCAGTACTCATAAAGTCACACAACATCAGAACTCTTCCTGTACTCCAGCCAGTACTCATAAAGTCACACAACATCAGAACTCTTCCTAAGCCAGTCACACAACATCAGAACTCCAGCCAGTACTCATAAAGTCACACAACATCAGAACTCTTCCTGTACTCCAGCCAGTACTCATAAAGTCACACAACATCAGAACTCTTCCTGTACTCCAGCCAGTACTTAAAGTCACACAACATCAGAACTCTTCCTGTACTCCAGCCAGTACTCATAAAGTCACACAACATCAGAACTCTTCCTGTACTCCAGCCAGTACTCATAAAGTCACACAACATCAGAACTCTTCCTGTACTCCAGCCAGTACTCATAAAGTCACACAACATCAGAACTCTTCCTACTCCAGCCAGTACTCATAAAGTCACACAACATCAGAACTCTTCCTGTACTCCAGCCAGTACTCATAAAGTCACACAACATCAGAACTCTTCCTGTACTCCAGCCAGTACTCATAAAGTCACACAACATCAGAACTCTTCCTGTACTCCAGCCAGTACTCATAAAGTCACACAACATCAGAACTCTTCCTGTACTCCAGCCAGTACTCATAAAGTCACACAACATCAGAACTCTTCCATAAAGTCACACAACATCAGAACTCTTCCTGTACTCCAGCCAGTACTCATAAAGTCACACAACATCAGAACTCTTCCTGTACTCCAGCCAGTACTCATAAAGTCACACAACATCAGAACTCTTCCTGTACTCCAGCCAGTACTCATAAAGTCACACAACATCAGAACTCTTCCTACTCCAGCCAGTACTCATAAAGTCACACAACATCAGAACTCTTCCTGTACTCCAGCCAGTACTCACACAACATCAGAACTCTTCACTCCACAACATCAGAACTCTTCCTGTACTCCAGCCAGTACTCATAAAGTCACACAACATCAGAACTCTTCCTGTACTCCAGCCAGTACTCATAAAGTCACACAACATCAGAACTCTTCCTGTACTCCAGCCAGTACTCATAAAGTCACACAACATCAGAACTCTTCCTGTACTCCAGCCAGTACTCATAAAGTCACACAACATCAGAACTCTTCCTGTACTCCAGCCAGTACTCATAAAGTCACACAACATCAGAACTCTTCCTGTACTCCAGCCAGTACTCATAAAGTCACACAACATCAGAACTCTTCCTGTACTCCAGCCAGTACTCATAAAGTCACACAACATAAAGTCACACAACATCAGAACTCTTCCTGTACTCCAGCCAGTACTCATAAAGTCACACAACATCAGAACTCTTCCTACTCCAGCCAGTACTCATAAAGTCACACAACATCAGAACTCTTCCTGTACTCCAGCCAGTACTCATAAAGTCACACAACATCAGAACTCTTCCTGTACTCCAGCCAGTACTCATAAAGTCACACAACATCAGAACTCTTCCTGTACTCCAGCCAGTACTCATAAAGTCACACAACATCAGAACTCTTCCTGTACTCCAGCCAGTACTCATAAAGTCACACAACATCAGAACTCTTCCTGAACTCTTACTCCAGCCAGTACTCATAAAGTCACACAACATCAGAACTCTTCCTGTACTCCAGCCAGTACTCATAAAGTCACACAACATCAGAACTCTTCCTACTCCAGCCAGTACTCATAAAGTCACACAACATCAGAACTCTTCCTGTACTCCAGCCAGTACTCATAAAGTCACACAACATCAGAACTCTTCCTGTACTCCAGCCAGTACTCATAAAGTCACACAACATCAGAACTCTTCCTTACTCCAGCCAGTACTCATAAAGTCACACAACAGCCAGTCCAGCCAGTACTCATAAAGTCACACAACATCAGAACTCTTCCTGTACTCCAGCCAGTACTCATAAAGTCACACAACATCAGAACTCTTCCTGTACTCCAGCCAGTACTCATAAAGTCACACAACATCAGAACTCTTCCTGTACTCCAGCCAGTACTCATAAAGTCACACAACATCAGAACTCTTCCTGTCACACAACATCAGAACTCCAGCCAGTACTCATAAAGTCACACAACATCAGAACTCTTCCTACTCCAGCCAGTACTCATAAAGTCACACAACATCAGAACTCTTCCTGTACTCCAGCCAGTACTCATAAAGTCACACAACATCAGAACTCTTCCTGTACTCCAGCCAGTACTCATAAAGTCACACAACATCAGAACTCTTCCTGTACTCCAGCCAGTACTCATAAAGTCACACAACATCAGAACTCTTCCTGTACTCCAGCCAGTACTCATAAAGTCACACAACATCAGAACTCTTCCACTCAGCCAACTCTCACACAACATCAGAACTCTTCCTGTACTCCAGCCAGTACTCATAAAGTCACACAACATCAGAACTCTTCCAGCCAGTACTCCAGCCAAGTACTCTTCCACTCCAGCCAGTAGTCACACAACATCAGAACTCTTCCTGTACTCCAGCCAGTACTCATAAAGTCACACAACATCAGAACTCTTCCTGTACTCCAGCCAGTACTCATAAAGTCACACAACATCAGAACTCTTCCTGTACTCCAGCCAGTACTCATAAAGTCACACAACATCAGAACTTCCTTCCAGCCAGTACTCATAAAGTCACACAACAGCCAGTACTCATAAAGTCACACAACATCAGAACTCTTCCTGTACTCCAGCCAGTACTCATAAAGTCACACAACATCAGAACTCTTCCTACTCCAGCCAGTACTCATAAAGTCACACAACATCAGAACTCTTCCTGTACTCCAGCCAGTACTCATAAAGTCACACAACATCAGAACTCTTCCTACTCCAGCCAGTACTCATAAAGTCACACAACATCAGAACTCTTCCTGTACTCCAGCCAGTACTCATAAAGTCACACAACATCAGAACTCTTCCTGTACTCCAGCCAGTACTCATAAAGTCACACAACATCAGAACTCTTCCTGTACTCCAGCCAGTACTCATAAAGTCACACAACATCAGAACTCTTCCTGTACTCCAGCCAGTACTCATAAAGTCACACAACATCAGAACTCTTCCACTCCAGCCAGTACTCATAAAGTCACACAACATCAGAACTCTTCCTGTACTCCAGCCAGTACTCATAAAGTCACACAACATCAGAACTCTTCCTGTACTCCAGCCAGTACTCATAAAGTCACACAACATCAGAACTCTTCCTGTACTCCAGCCAGTACTCATAAAGTCACACAACATCAGAACATCAGCCAACTCTTCAACATCAGTACTCCAGCCAGTACTCATAAAGTCACACAACATCAGAACTCTTCATCAGAACTACTCCAGCCAGTACTCATAAAGTCACACAACATCAGAACTCTTCCTGTACTCCAGCCAGTACTCATAAAGTCACACAACATCAGAACTCTTCCTGTACTCCAGCCAGTACTCATAAAGTCACACAACATCAGAACTCTTCCTGTACTCCAGCCAGTACTCATAAAGTCACACAACATCAGAACTCTTCCTACTCCAGCCAGTACTCATAAAGTCACACAACATCAGAACTCTTCCTGTACTCCAGCCAGTACTCATAAAGTCACACAACATCAGAACTCTTCCTGTACTCCAGCCAGTACTCATAAAGTCACACAACATCAGTACTCATAAAGTCACACAACATCAGAACTCTTCTGTACTCCAGCCAGTACTCATAAAGTCACACAACATCAGAACTCTTCCTCCAGCCAGTACCAGCCAGTACTCATAAAGTCACACAACATCAGAACTCTTCCTGTACTCCAGCCAGTACTCATAAAGTCACACAACATCAGAACTCTTCCTGTACTCCAGCCAGTACTCATAAAGTCACACAACATCAGAACTCTTCCTACTCCAGCCAGTACTCATAAAGTCACACAACATCAGAACTCTTCCTGTACTCCAGCCAGTACTCATAAAGTCACACAACATCAGAACTCTTCCTGTACTCCAGCCAGTACTCATAAAGTCACACAAATCAGAATCAGCCAACTCTTCAACATCAGTACTCCAGCCAGTACTCATAAAGTCACACAACATCAGAACTCTTCCTGTACTCCAGCCAGTACTCATAAAGTCACACAACATCAGAACTCTTCCTGTACTCCAGCCAGTACTCATAAAGTCACACAACATCAGAACTCTTCCTGTACTCCAGCCAGTACTCATAAAGTCACACAACATCAGAACTCTTCCTGTACTCCAGCCAGTACTCATAAAGTCACACAACATCAGAACTCTTCCTACTCCAGCCAGTACTCATAAAGTCACACAACATCAGAACTCTTCCTGTACTCCAGCCAGTACTCATAAAGTCACACAACATCAGAACTCTTCCTGTACTCCAGCCAGTACTCATAAAGTCACACAACATCAGAACTCTTCCTGTACTCCAGCCAGTACTCATAAAGTCACACAACATCAGAACTCTTCCTCAGAACTCTTACTCCAGCCAGTACTCATAAAGTCACACAACATCAGAACTCTTCCTGTACTCCAGCCAGTACTCATAAAGTCACACAACATCAGAACTCTTCCTGTACTCCAGCCAGTACTCATAAAGTCACACAACATCAGAACTCTTCCTGTACTCCAGCCAGTACTCATAAAGTCACACAACATCAGAACTCTTCCAGAACTCTTCCTGTACTCCAGCCAGTACTCATAAAGTCACACAACATCAGAACTCTTCCTGTACTCCAGCCAGTACTCATAAAGTCACACAACATCAGAACTCTTCCTGTACTCCAGCCAGTACTCATAAAGTCACACAACATCAGAACTCTTCCTGTACTCCAGCCAGTACTCATAAAGTCACACAACATCAGAACTCTTCCTGTACTCCAGCCAGTACTCATAAAGTCACACAACATCAGAACTCTTCCTGTACTCAGCCATAAAGTCACACAACATCTCATAAAGTCACAACATCAGAACTCTTCCTGTACTCCAGCCAGTACTCATAAAGTCACACAACATCAGAACTCTTCCTGTACTCCAGCCAGTACTCATAAAGTCACACAACATCAGAACTCTTCCTGTACTCCAGCCAGTACTCATAAAGTCACACAACATCAGAACTCTTCCTGTACTCCAGCCAGTACTCATAAAGTCACACAACATCAGAACTCTTCCTGTACTCCAGCCAGTACTCATAAAGTCACACAACATCAGAACTCTTCCTGTACTCCAGCCAGTACTCATAAAGTCACACAACATCAGAACTCTTCCTGTACTCCAGCCAGTACTCATAAAGTCACACAACATCAGAACTCTTCCTGTACTCCAGCCAGTACTCATAAAGTCACACAACATCAGAACTCTTCCTGTACTCCAGCCAGTACTCATAAAGTCACACAACATCAGAACTCTTCCTGTACTCCAGCCAGTACTCATAAAGTCACACAACATCAGAACTCTTCCTGTACTCCAGCCAGTACTCATAAAGTCACACAACATCAGAACTCTTCCTTCAGCCAGTACTCATAAAGTCACACAACATCAGAACTCTTCCTACTCCAGCCAGTACTCATAAAGTCACACAACATCAGAACTCTTCCTGTACTCCAGCCAGTACTCATAAAGTCACACAACATCAGAACTCTTCCTGTACTCCAGCCAGTACTCATAAAGTCACACAACATCAGAACTCTTCCTGTACTCCAGCCAGTACTCATAAAGTCACACAACATCAGAACTCTTCCTGTACTCCAGCCAGTACATCAGAATACTCCAAGTCAAACACAACATCAGAACTCTTCCTGTACTCCAGCCAGTACTCATAAAGTCACACAACATCAGAACTCTTCCTACTCCAGCCAGTACTCATAAAGTCACACAACATCAGAACTCTTCCTGTACTCCAGCCAGTACTCATAAAGTCACACAACATCAGAACTCTTCCTGTACTCCAGCCAGTACTCATAAAGTCACACAACATCAGAACTCTTCCTGTACTCCAGCCAGTCACACAACATCAGAACTCTTCCTGTACTCCAGCCAGTACTCATAAAGTCACACAACATCAGAACTCTTCACTCCAGCCAGTACTCATAAAGTCACACAACATCAGAACTCTTCCTGTACTCCAGCCAGTACTCATAAAGTCACACAACATCAGAACTCTTCCTGTACTCCAGCCAGTACTCATAAAGTCACACAACATCAGAACTCTTCCTGTACTCCAGCCAGTACTCATAAAGTCACACAACATCAGAACTCTTCCTGTACTCCAGCCAGTACTCATAAAGTCACACAACATCAGAACTCTTCCTGTACTCCAGCCAGTACTCATAAAGTCACACAACATCAGAACTCTTCCTGTACTCCAGCCAGTACTCATAAAGTCACACAACATCAGAACTCTTCCTGTACTCCAGCCAGTACTCATAAAGTCACACAACATCAGAACTCTTCCTGTACTCCAGCCAGTACTCATAAAGTCACACAACATCAGAACTCTTCCTGTACTCCAGCCAGTACTCATAAAGTCACACAACATCAGAACTCTTCCCCAGCCAGTACTCATAAAGTACTCCAGCCAGTACTCATAAAGTCACACAACATCAGAACTCATACTCCAGCCAGTACACAAAATCAACATCAGAACTCTTCCTACTCCAGCCAGTACTCATAAAGTCACACAACATCAGAACTCTTTCCAGCCAGTACTCATAAAGTCAGCCAGAACTCTTCCTGTACTCCAGCCAGTACTCATAAAGTCACACAACATCAGAACTCTTCCTGTACTCCAGCCAGTACTCATAAAGTCACACAACATCAGAACTCTTCCTGTACTCCAGCCAGTACTCATAAAGTCACACAACATCAGAACTCTTCCTGTACTCCAGCCAGTACTCATAAAGTCACACAACATCAGAACTCTTCCTGTACTCCAGCCAGTACTCATAAAGTCACACAACATCAGAACTCTTCCTGTACTCCAGCCAGTACTCATAAAGTCACACAACATCAGAACTCTTCCTGTACTCCAGCCAGTACTCATAAAGTCACACAACATCAGAACTCTTCCTGTACTCCAGCCAGTACTCATAAAGTCACACAACATCAGAACTCTTCCTACTCCAGCCAGTACTCATAAAGTCACACAACATCAGAACTCTTCCTGTACTCCAGCCAGTACTCATAAAGTCACACAACATCAGAACTCTTCCTGTACTCCAGCCAGTACTCATAAAGTCACACAACATCAGAACTCTTCCTGTACTCCAGCCAGTACTCATAAAGTCACACAACATCAGAACTCTTCCTCCAGCCAGTACTCACCAGCCAGTACTCATCCAAAGTCACACAACATCAGAACTCTTCCTCTTCAGCCAGTACTCATAAAGTCACACAACATCAGAACTCTTCCACTCCAGCCAGTACTCATAAAGTCACACAACATCAGAACTCTTCCTGTACTCCAGCCAGTACTCATAAAGTCACACAACATCAGAACTCTTCCTGTACTCCAGTAAAGTCACAACATCAGAACTCTTCCTGTACTCCAACATCAGAACTCTTCCTGTACTCCAGCCAGTCATAAAGTCACACATCAGAACTCTTCCTGTACTCCAGCCAGTACTCATAGTCACACAACATCAGAACTCTTCCTGTACTCCAGCCAGTACTCATAAAGTCACACAACATCAGAACTCTTCCTGTACTCCAGCCAGTACTCATAAAGTCACACAACATCAGAACTCTTCCTGTACTCCAGCCAGTACTCATAAAGTCACACAACATCAGAACTCTTCCTGTACTCCAGCCAGTACTCATAAAGTCACACAACATCAGAACTTCCTTCCCAGTACATAAAGTCACACAACATCAGAACTCTTCCACTCCAGCCAGTACTCATAAAGTCACACAACATCAGAACTCTTCCTGTACTCCAGCCAGTACTCATAAAGTCACACAACATCAGAACTCTTCCTCAGTACTTCCAGCCAGTACTCATAAAGTCACACAACATCAGAACTCTTCCTGTACTCCAGCCAGTACTCATAAAGTCACACAACATCAGAACTCTTCCTGTACTCCAGCCAGTACTCATAAAGTCACACAACATCAGAACTCTTCCTACTCCAGCCAGTACTCATAAAGTCACACAACATCAGAACTCTTCCTGTACTCCAGCCAGTACTCATAAAGTCACACAACATCAGAACTCTTCCTGTACTCCAGCCAGTACTCATAAAGTCACACAACATCAGAACTCTTCCTACTCCAGCCAGTACTCATAAAGTCACACAACATCAGAACTCTTCCTGTACTCCAGCCAGTACTCATAAAGTCATCACAAATCAGAACTCTTCCTGTACTCCAGCCAGTACTCATAAAGTCACACAACATCAGAACTCTTCCTGTACTCCAGCCAGTACTCATAAAGTCACACAACATCAGAACTCTTCCTGTACTCCAGCCAGTACTCATAAAGTCACACAACATCAGAACTCTTCCTGTACTCCAGCCAGTACTCATAAAGTCACACAACATCAGAACTCTTCCTGTACTCCAGCCAGTACTCATAAAGTCACACAACATCAGAACTCTTCCTGTACTCCAGCCCAGCCAGTACTCATAAAGTCACACAACATCAGAACTCTTCCTGTACTCCAGCCAGTACTCATAAAGTCACACAACATCAGAACTCTTCCTGTACTCCAGCCAGTACTCATAAAGTCACACAACATCAGAACTCTTCCTACTCCAGCCAGTACTCATAAAGTCACACAACATCAGAACTCTTCCTGTACTCCAGCCAGTACTCATACTCCAGCCAGTACTCATAAAGTCACACAACATCAGAACTCTTCCTACTCCAGCCAGTACTCATAAAGTCACACAACATCAGAACTCTTCAACATCAGAACTCTTACTCCAGCCAGTACTCATAAAGTCACACAACATCAGAACTCTTCCTGTACTCCAGCCAGTACTCATAAAGTCACACAACATCAGAACTCTTCCTGTACTCCAGCCAGTACTCATAAAGTCACACAACATCAGAACTCTTCCTGTACTCCAGCCAGTACTCATAAAGTCACACAACATCAGAACTCTTCCTGTACTCCAGCCAGTACTCATAAAGTCACACAACATCAGAACTCTTCCTGTACTCCAGCCAGTACTCATAAAGTCACACAACATCAGAACTCTTCCTGTACTCCAGCCAGTACTCATAAAGTCACACAACATCAGAACTCTTCCTGTACTCCAGCCAGTACTCATAAAGTCACACAACATCAGAACTCTTCCTGTACTCCAGCCAGTACTCATAAAGTCACACAACATCAGAACTCTTCCTGTACTCCAGCCAGTACTCATAAAGTCACACAACATCAGAACTCTTCCTGTACTCCAGCCAGTACTCATAAAGTCACACAACATCAGAACTCTTCCTGTACTCCAGCCAGTACTCATAAAGTCACACAACATCAGAACTCTTCCTGTACTCCAGCCAGTACTCATAAAGTCACACAACATCAGAACTCTTCCTGTACTCCAGCCAGTACTCATAAAGTCACACAACATCAGAACTCTTCCTGTACTCCAGCCAGTACTCATAAAGTCACACAACATCAGAACTCTTCCTGTACTCCAGCCAGTACTCATAAAGTCACACAACATCAGAACTCTTCCTGTACTCAGCCAGCCAGTCACACAACATCAGAATACTCCAGCCAGTACTCATAAAGTCACACAACATCAGAACTCTTCCTGTACTCCAGCCAGTACTCATAAAGTCACACAACATCAGAACTCTTCCTGTACTCCAGCCAGTACTCATAAAGTCACACAACATCAGAACTTCCTTCCTAAAGTCACACAACTCCAGAACTCTTCCAGTACTCATAAAGTCACACAACATCAGAACTCTTCCTGTACTCCAGCCAGTACTCATAAAGTCACACAACATCAGAACTCTTCCTGTACTCCAGCCAGTACTCATAAAGTCACACAACATCAGAACTCTCCAGCCAGTACTCTAAAGTCACACAACATCAGAAGTACTCCATAAAGTCACACAACATCAGTACTCCAGCCATAAAGTCACACAACATCAGAACTCTTCCTGTACTCCAGCCAGTACTCATAAAGTCACACAACATCAGAACTCTTCCTGTACTCCAGCCAGTACTCATAAAGTCACACAACATCAGAACTCTTCCTGTACTCCAGCCAGTACTCATAAAGTCACACAACATCAGAACTCTTCCTGTACTCCAGCCAGTACTCATAAAGTCACACAACATCAGAACTCTTCCTGTACTCCAGCCAGTACTCATAAAGTCACACAACATCAGTACTCCAGCCAGTACTCATAAAGTCACACAACATCAGAACTCTTCCTGTACTCCAGCCAGTACTCATAAAGTCACACAACATCAGAACTCTTCCTGTACTCCAGCCAGTACTCATAAAGTCACACAACATCAGAACTCTTCCTGTACTCCAGCCAGTACTCATAAAGTCACACAACATCAGAACTCTTCCTTGTACTCCAGCCAGTACTCATAAAGTCACACAACATCAGAACTCTTCCTACTCCAGCCAGTACTCATAAAGTCACACAACATCAGAACTCTTCCTGTACTCACACAACCAGCCAGTACTCATAAAGTCACACAACATCAGAACTCTTCCAACATCAGAACTCTTACTCCAGCCAGTACTCATAAAGTCACACAACATCAGAACTCTTCCTGTACTCCAGCCAGTACTCATAAAGTCACACAACATCAGAACTCTTCCTGTACTCCAGCCAGTACTCATAAAGTCACACAACATCAGAACTCTTCCTGTACTCCAGCCAGTACTCATAAAGTCACACAACATCAGAACTCTTCTGTACTCCAGCCAGTACTCATAAAGTCACACAACATCAGTACTCCAGCCAGTACTCATAAAGTCACACAACATCAGAACTCTTCCTGTACTCCAGCCAGTACTCATAAAGTCACACAACATCAGAACTCTTCCTGTACTCCAGCCAGTACTCATAAAGTCACACAACATCAGAACTCTTCCTGTACTCCAGCCAGTACTCATAAAGTCACACAACATCAGAACTCTTCCTGTACTCCAGCCAGTACTCATCACACAAAAGTCACACAACATCAGAACTCTTCCTGTACTCCAGCCAGTACTCATAAAGTCACACAACATCAGAACTCTTCCTGTACTCCAGCCAGTACTCATAAAGTCACACAACATCAGAACTCTTCCTGTACTCCAGCCAGTACTCATAAAGTCACACAACATCAGAACTCTTCCTGTACTCCAGCCAGTACTCCAGCCAGTACTCACTCTTAAAGTCACACAACATCAGAACTCTTCCTGTACTCCAGCCAGTACTCATAAAGTCACACAACATCAGAACTCTTCCTGTACTCCAGCCAGTACTCATAAAGTCACACAACATCAGAACTCTTCCTGTACTCCAGCCAGTACTCATAAAGTCACACAACATCAGAACTCTTCCTGTACTCCAGCCAGTACTCATAAAGTCACACAACATCAGAACTCTTCCTGTACTCCAGCCAGTACTCATAAAGTCACACAACATCAGAACTCTTCCTACTCCAGCCAGTACTCATAAAGTCACACAACATCAGAACTCTTCCTGTACTCCAGCCAGTACTCATAAAGTCACACAACATCAGAACTCTTCCTGTACTCCAGCCAGTACTCATAAAGTCACACAACATCAGAACTCTTCCTGTACTCCAGCCAGTACTCATAAAGTCACACAACATCAGAACTCTTCCTGTACTCCAGCCAGTACTCATAAAGTCACACAACATCAGAACTCTTCCTGTACTCCAGCCAGTACTCATAAAGTCACACAACATCAGAACTCTTCCTGTACTCCAGCCAGTACTCATAAAGTCACACAACATCAGAACTCTTCCTGTACTCCAGCCAGTACTCATAAAGTCACACAACATCAGAACTCTTCCTGTACTCCAGCCAGTACTCATAAAGTCACACAACATCAGAACTCTTCCTGTACTCCAGCCAGTACTCATAAAGTCACACAACATCAGAACTCTTCCTGTACTCCAGCCAGTACTCATAAAGTCACACAACATCAGAACTCTTCCTGTCACACAACATCAGAACTCTTCTCCAGCCAGTACTCATAAAGTCACACAACATCAGAACTCTTCCTGTACTCCAGCCAGTCACACAACATCAGTACTTCATAAAGTCACACAACATCAGAACTCTTCCTGTACTCCAGCCAGTACTCATAAAGTCACACAACATCAGAACTCTTCCTGTACTCCAGCCAGTACTCATAAAGTCACACAACATCAGAACTCTTCCTGTACTCCAGCCAGTACTCATAAAGTCACACAACATCAGAACTCTTCCTACTCCAGCCAGTACTCATAAAGTCACACAACATCAGAACTCTTCCTGTACTCCAGCCAGTACTCATACTCCAGCCAGTACTCATAAAGTCACACAACATCAGAACTCTTCCTACTCCAGCCAGTACTCATAAAGTCACACAACATCAGAACTCTTCCTGTACTCCAGCCAGTACTCATAAAGTCACACAACATCAGAACTCTTCCAGTACTCCAGCCATAAAGTCACACAACATCAGAACTCTTCCTGAACTCTTACTCCAGCCAGTACTCATAAAGTCACACAACATCAGAACTCTTCCTGTACTCCAGCCAGTACTCATAAAGTCACACAACATCAGAACTCTTCCTGTACTCCAGCCAGTACTCATAAAGTCACACAACATCAGAACTCTTCCTGTACTCCAGCCAGTACTCATAAAGTCACACAACATCAGAACTCTTCCTGTACTCCAGCCTCCAGTCACACAACCAGTACTCAGTACTAAAGTCACACAACATCAGAACTCTTCCTGTACTCCAGCCAGTACTCATAAAGTCACACAACATCAGAACTCTTCCTGTACTCCAGCCAGTACTCATAAAGTCACACAACATCAGAACTCTTCCTGTACTCCAGCCAGTACTCATAAAGTCACACAACATCAGAACTCTTCCTGTACTCCAGCCAGTACTCATAAAGTCACACAACATCAGAACTCTTCCTGTACTCCAGCCAGTACTCATAAAGTCACACAACATCAGAACTCTTCCTACTCCAGCCAGTACTCATAAAGTCACACAACATACTCCAGCCAGTACTCATAAAGTCACACAACATCAGAACTCTTCCTGTACTCCAGCCAGTACTCATAAAGTCACACAACATCAGAACTCTTCCTGTACTCCAGCCAGTACTCATAAAGTCACACAACATCAGAACTCTTCCTGTACTCCAGCCAGTACTCATAAAGTCACACAACATCAGAACTCTTCCTGTACTCCAGCCAGTACCATAAAGTCACACAACATCAGAACTCTTCCTGTACTCCAGCCAGTACTCATAAAGTCACACAACATCAGAACTCTTCCAACATCAGAACTCTTCCTCCAGCCAGTACTCATAAAGTCACACAACATCAGAACTCTTCCTGTACTCCAGCCAGTACTCATAAAGTCACACAACATCAGAACTCTTCCTGTACTCCAGCCAGTACTCATAAAGTCACACAACATCAGAACTCTTCCTGTACTCCAGCCAGTACTCAGTCACACAACATCAGAACTCTTCCTGTACTCCAGCCAGTACTCATAAAGTCACACAACATCAGAACTCTTCCTGTACTCCAGCCAGTACTCATAAAGTCACACAACATCAGAACTCTTCCTGTACTCCAGCCAGTACTCATAAAGTCACACAACATCAGAACTCTTCCTGTACTCCAGCCAGTACTCATAAAGTCACACAACATCAGAACTCTTCCTGTACTCCAGCCAGTACTCATAAAGTCACACAACATCAGAACTCTTCCTGTACTCCAGCCAGTACTCATAAAGTCACACAACATCAGAACTCTTCCTGTACTCCAGCCAGTACTCATAAAGTCACACAACATCAGAACTCTTCCTGTACTCCAGCCAGTACTCATAAAGTCACACAACATCAGAACTCTTCCTGTACTCCAGCCAGTACTCATAAAGTCACACAACATCAGAACTCTTCCTACTCCAGCCAGTACTCATAAAGTCACACAACATCAGAACTCTTCCTGTACTCCAGCCAGTACTCATAAAGTCACACAACATCAGAACTCTTCCTGTACTCCAGCCAGTACTCATAAAGTCACACAACATCAGAACTCTTCCTGTACTCCAGCCAGTACTCATAAAGTCACACAACATCAGAACTCTTCCTGTACTCCAGCCAGTACTCATAAAGTCACACAACATCAGAACTCTTCCTGTACTCCAGCCAGTACTCATAAAGTCACACAACATCAGAACTCTTCCATCAGAACTCTTCCTACTCCAGCCAGTACTCATAAAGTCACACAACATCAGAACTCTTCCTGTACTCCAGCCAGTACTCATAAAGTCACACAACATCAGAACTCTTCCTGTACTCCAGCCAGTACTCATAAAGTCACACAACATCAGAACTCTTCCTGTACTCCAGCCAGTACTCATAAAGTCACACAACATCAGAACTCTTCCTGTACTCCAGCCAGTACTCATAAAGTCACACAACATCAGAACTCTTCCTGTACTCCAGCCAGTACTCATAAAGTCACACAACATCAGAACTCTTCCTGTACTCCAGCCAGTACTCATAAAGTCACACAACATCAGAACTCTTCCTACTCCAGCCAGTACTCATAAAGTCACACAACATCAGAACTCTTCCTGTACTCCAGCCAGTACTCATAAAGTCACACAACATCAGAACTCTTCCTGTACTCCAGCCAGTACTCATAAAGTCACACAACATCAGAACTCTTCCTGTACTACAGTACTCAGTCACACAACCAGTACTCAGCCAAAGTCACACAACATCAGAACTCTTCCTACTCCAGCCAGTACTCATAAAGTCACACAACATCAGAACCTACTCCAGCCAGTACTCTAAAGTCACACAACATCAGAACTCTTCCTGTACTCCAGCCAGTACTCATAAAGTCACACAACATCAGAACTCTTCCTGTACTCCAGCCAGTACTCATAAAGTCACACAACATCAGAACTCTTCCTGTACTCCAGCCAGTACTCATAAAGTCACACAACATCAGAACTCTTCCTACTCCAGCCAGTACTCATAAAGTCACACAACATCAGAACTCTTCCTGTACTCCAGCCAGTACTCATAAAGTCACACAACATCAGAACTCTTCCTGTACTCCAGCCAGTACTCATAAAGTCACACAACATCAGAACTCTTCCTACTCCAGCCAGTACTCATTAAGTCACACAACATCAGAACTCTTCCTGTACTCCAGCCAGTACTCATAAAGTCACACAACATCAGAACTCTTCCTGTACTCCAGCCAGTACTTATAAAGTCACACAACATCAGAACTCTTCCTACTCCAGCCAGTACTCATAAAGTCACACAACATCAGAACTCTTCCTGTACTCCAGCCAGTACTCATAAAGTCACACAACATCAGAACTCTTCCTGTACTCCAGCCAGTACTCATAAAGTCACACAACATCAGAACTCTTCCTGTACTCCAGCCAGTACTCATAAAGTCACACAACATCAGAACTCTTCCTACTCCAGCCAGTACTCATAAAGTCACACAACATCAGAACTCTTCCTGTACTCCAGCCAGTACTCATAAAGTCACACAACATCAGAACTCTTCCTGTACTCCAGCCAGTACTCATAAAGGGACACAACATCAGAACTCTTCCTACTCCAGCCAGTACTCATAAAGTCACACAACATCAGAACTCTTCCTGTACTCCAGCCAGTACTCATAAAGTCACACAACATCAGAACTCTTCCTGTATTCCAGCCAGTACTCATAAAGTCACACAACATCAGAACTCTTCCTGTACTCCAGCCAGTACTCATAAAGTCACACAACATCAGAACTCTTCCTGTACTCCAGCCAGTACTCATAAAGTCACATAACATCAGAACTTTTCCTGTACTCCAGCCAGTACTCATAAAGTCACACAACATCAGAACTCTTCCTGTACTCCAGCCAGTACTCATAAAGTCACACAACATCAGAACTCTTCCTACTCCAGCCAGTACTCATAAAGTCACACAACATCAGAACTCTTCCTGTACTCCAGCCAGTACTCATAAAGTCACACAACATCAGAACTCTTCCTGTACTCCAGCCAGTACTCATAAAGTCACACAACATCAGAACTCTTCCTGTATGTATAGTCTCACTGTGACAGCCAGTTGCCCCGATAACACTGTCAGCTCACTCTGCTCAGCTAACCCACTCTGAAGACCCTGTGTAGCCCTGATAACACTGTCAGCTCACTCTGCTCAGCTAACCCACTCTGAAGACCCTGTGTAGCCCTGATAACACTGCCAGCTCACTCTACTCAGCTAACCCACTCTGAAGACCCTGTGTAGCCCTGATAACACTGTCAGCTCACTCTGCTCAGCTAACCCACTCTGAAGACCCTGTGTAGCCCTGATAACACTGTCAGCTCACTCTGCTCAGCTAACCCACTCTGAAGACCCTGTGTAGCCCTGATAACACTGTCAGCTCACTCTACTCAGCTAACCCACTCTGAAGACCCTGTGTAGCCCTGATAACACTGTCAGCTCACTCTGCTCAGCTAACCCACTCTGAAGACCCTGTGTAGCCCTGATAACACTGTCAGCTCACTCTGCTCAGCTAACCCACTCTGAAGACCCTGTGTAGCCCTGATAACACTGTCAGCTCAATCTACTCAGCTAACCCACTCTGAAGACCCTGTGTAGCCCTGATAACACTGTCAGCTCACTCTGCTCAGCTAACCCACTCTGAAGACCCTGTGTAGCCCTGACAAACACTGTCAGCTCACTCTACTCAGCTAACCTACTCTGAAGACCCTGTGTAGCCCTGATAACACTGTCAGCTCACTCTACTCAGCTAACCCACTCTGAAGACCCTGTGTAGCCCTGATAACACTGTCAGCTCACTCTGCTCAGCTAACCCACTCTGAAGACCCTGTGTAGCCCTGATAACACTGTCAGCTCACTCTACTCAGCTAACCCACTCTGAAGACCCTGTGTAGCCCTGATAACACTGTCAGCTCACTCTGCTCAGCTAACCCACTCTGAAGACCCTGTGTAGCCCTGGACGCTGTAGTCTAAAACTGGGTGTGTTCTGGCAGGCTGTTTTGGACCTGTCATCATCAGACATATATGAATACACAGCTGTTTCTCCTGTACTTTCTGTCTTGGGCCCCTGAAGCAACATGTATTTAAAATATTATATTGCAACTCCTGGCTGTTAAAAAAACAGACACACCCAATGAGGGAAGGGAGTTAGGCTTTGTCTAAGTAATGGTGGGGGAGACTAGTCTAGGATGGCACTACACCACTATACAGTTTATGAGGGGCTGTGATGGAGCCAGGACCGTACTGCAGAGGCACTCCACTCCTGATGAACCACCCTCCCAGCATTCTCCTCTCCTCTCTCCCCTGCCCCTGGACCCTTAGAGAGGCTCCTAGCCGCTTGTAGCACACACCCCTCCATCAGCACCACTTCCTCCCAAACAGCCTTCTAATAGATTTTAAAAGAGGGTTATTAACATTACCTGCTAATTATGTTAAGGACCTAATTAGGGAAAGAGAAAAAAAAATCATTTTTTTGTCTAATTAGGTTTTGTCTCTAAGTACGGCCTGATAACCAAGGGAATGCTGCCTGCATGGAGATCTCCATAGAAATGAGAGTGCAATGAGCCAGGGAGAGAGAGGCTCCTCTCCTTCGGAAAAGAAGTTAACCCTTTAAGTCGGAGACTTGACTCTATTAACAGCGGAGCTGGCAGAGGGCAATTACCAGCCAAATGGTTTATTTAGGACGTGTTCATCTGGGAGTGGGAGCTGCATCATTCAGTGCGTTAATAACTCAATACAGGGCTTCATTACCGATTACAGTCACTGGATGGTAATACCTTCCTGATAGCCAACTGAAGCCTGATGCTATCAGCCCCGCCGCTGAATTATAAGGAATGAGACCTCATTTTTCAGTTGCTCGGCTCGTTCCCCTGCTGTTTCCTCCACTCAAGTGCTACCCAGTGGGTGTGTTGCCACAGTCACTTCCCTGGGGTTCCAGGCTAAGGCATGGGCATGGGCATGGGAAGAGACAACGTACTAGACAACTACTCAGCCACAGTAAAAAAGGGAGAGATCAGATCCACTTTACAGAAACATCATTACTGAAAAGAGAGAATTAAGATTGGCAGGGTCTGCACTCTTAGAAAAAGGGTTTCAAAAGTGTTCTTTAGTTGTCCCCATAGAATAACCATTTTTGGTTCCAAGTAGAAGCCTTTTGGGTCCATGTACATTTAATTTGGAAAGTATTCAGAACCCTTCACTTTTTCCATTTTGTTACATTACAGCCTTATTCTAAAATGGATTAAATAATTTCCCCCTCATCAATCTACACACAATCTACACACAATATCTACACCCCATACTTTGTTGAAGCACCTTTAGCAGAAATTACAGTCTTCTTGGGTATGACGCAACAAGCTTAGCACACTTGTGTTTGAGTTTCTACAATTCTCTGCAGATCCTCTCAAGCTCTGTCAGGTTGGATGGGGAGTGTCGCAAGTCCGGGCCACTCAAGGACATTCAGAGACTTGTCCCGAAGCCACTCCTGCATTGTCTTGGCTGCGCGCTTAGCGGTGTTGGGTCCTATTGGAAGGTGAACCTTCACCCCATTCTGAGGTCCTGAACACTCTTGAGCAGGTTTGCTCCGTTCATTTTCCCTCTCGATCCTGACTAGTCTCCCAGTCCCTGCTGCTAAAAAACATCCCCACAGCATGATGCTGCCGCCACCATGCTTCACAGTAGGGATGGTATTGGCCAGGTGATGAGCAGTGCCTGGTTTCCTCCAGACGTTACGCTTGGCATTCAAGCTAAAGAGTTCAATCTTGGTCCAATCTACTTGTTTTGTGTGCTTTTCCAAATAACGTCCAATCAATTCAATTTAAAACAAGTGGACTCCAATCAAGTTACAGAAAGATCTCAAGGATAATCCATTTTCAAAAATGTCAAAAAAACTGTTTTCACTTTGTCATTATGGGGTATTGTGTTTGATCAATTTTAGAATAAGGTTGTAACATAATAAAATGTGGAGGGGTCTGAATACTTTCAGAATGCACTGTATATACAACCCTCTGTGGTAGAACCCAAAAGGGTTATTCCAAGGGTTCTCCTATGGGGACAGCCAAAGAACCATTTAGGTTCTAGATAGCACCTTTTTTTCTGAGAGTGTAGGGGAGCAGAGCAGAGTCCAATGCCACATCCTGACACTAGGTCTGAGGTCAAAGGTCAGTAGATGAGGTGTGCCCTCATTGCATAGGCAGGCACATGAAGAGTTAAAAGATGCCCGATAGTGATGGAGAAATGGCGGTGCAAAGAGGGGGCAGGAAACAGGGTTTGCATGTCATCTCTGGTTACCACCATGCTAAAGGTAGCCTAGTGAAGGGCCCTGGCAACAACCCGCTTCCTGTGTGATTACATGTTTAATTTACTTCACATCTAAAAAAAAAAAATGGTCTACTATGACAGAGCCAATTTGTAGTGATCCCTGTATGAGTGTCAGACAGGCAAAGTGAAGGGTGTTGCTGCAGTGAAACCTCTCTCCCTACAAGCCCTAATGGAATCTCAATGAACCCCCATGCCGCTGGGTCCGCCAGAGGCAGACAGCCCCGCCATTACAGCCAAGGACCCTCCTTCACACGCTGCACGCCTCTCACTCACTCCTGTTATTATCACTTCAACCATCCTGGGTAAAGAGCCAGGAGGTCTGAGGGGGGAGAAACAGTACCAAAGGGAGGGAGGTTACCATCACTTACAGCCATGTACCTTGACATTCTCCAGATCCAGTTGGCTAGGGGAGGGGGGCCAAATAGCAGCCTTCTAAATTGAAGAAGCCGGACACAGTGTTTAAAGTCATAGCTGATCGTAGAGGAGCGCTGATGTCCAATTTTATTTTGAAACCTTGATTCATAAATAGACAGAGAAGGCATGGATATGTTTAACATAGGTGTCTATCTGGCTGTCAATTTAAAGTGTCTCATTTTCACCTTACAGGGAAGAGAGGGAAAAAAACTTGGTCCTTGAGTTGAAATTATTCAAATTATATTAATGTTCCATATCTTTGGAAATTGCAAATGAAATTGGCGTGCTGCAATTGAAGGTTGTGCTGTTATCTCTTGTTCATGAACATTGGGTCGTTAAGTGTTCTGCCGTTTGAAAGCCGTGAGCATATGTTCAAACAAATCACACATAAAAGATCCAAATTAATGACTATCAGCAAAATAGAAGCAATAGATGATAAATTCAATGCAATATAAGCAAATGTTTAACATTCAAATGGAACCTGACCTTGTAAAGTTGATGGGACCGTATGATTCTCTGCATTAAAATGTTATTCAATAACATCCATTAACAATCATTTGTTTACGGTCACCTTCAATGTAAAAAAATAAAAAAACATGTATGCAAAGTATGTCTGCATTTGCAGAGGTTCTTATTTTTCTCCATGTCCTTGGTTTAATCGAATGGCATACTCCAACACTATGAAATGAAAATAATCAAACCCACAACCCTGGTCTTGTAAGCCAGAGCAGATGCTTTCTTTCCCAAACTTGCTACCTAGTCCTCTCCTCTCTCCCCGCAGTAAGGTTAACATGACCCATCCCTGCGGGAGTGTGGTCTAGGGTCTAGCCTACGGTGAGAATGTTTACTGTTTTGCCGAGCCCAGCCTGACCCCGGCCGGGGGAGAGACAAGATAAATTTGACAGCTAATGTAAAAATAACAGCCAATCATAAATCAGGGAAGCAGGCATGAGTCGATGATGAGAGTTAATCAATACGGGCTTGACTTTGTCATTGTGTGAAATGGCACTCCATTTATTAACAGGGAGAGAGAAAAAATTATCTGAGGAGAAAAATTATTCACATTAGAGTATGCATGGTGAAGAGAGGTGAGGGGGAGGGTGGGGCTGAGGGTGTTTAGCCACTGCTACAGCCAGCAGCCAAGCAAGGCCTGCCCTGCCCAGACTGGCCCAATACAATACAATAATCAAAATACAGTATGTTCCTCAGTCTCTTAGAAATCTTTTTTTTTGTGATAGACAAATTGGTAGTTACAGTCTTGTCCCATCGCTGCAACTCCGCTACGGACTCAGGAGAGGTAAAGGTCAAGAGCCATGCATCCTCCGAAACACGACCCTGCCAAGCAGCACTGCTTCTTGACACAATGCTCACTTAACCCAGAAGCCAGCTGCACCAATGTGTCAGAGGATACACTGTCCAGCTGGTGACCGAAGTCAGCTTGCAGGTGCCCGGCCTGCCACAAGGAGTCACTGGAGCGTGATGAGACAAGGAAAATCCCGGCCGGGCAAATCCTCACCTAACCCGGACAACGCTGGGCCAATTGTATGCCGCCTCATGAGTCTCCTGGTCACGGCCGGCTGTGACACAGCCTGGGATCGAACCCGGGGCTGTAGTGATGCCTCAAGCACTACGATGCAGTGCCTTAGACTGTTGTGCCACTCGGGAGGCCCTGTCTCTTACTAATCTTGATGAGAAATTACTATGTTGATTGTGGTGAACATTTCCTATCCAAAGGAAATACTTTGGTCACTTCACTCTACTAATGTCATGCAGCAAATTATTTAAAGATTTTTCATGGTTTTTGTGCACTTTATCAGGCTGTATTAGTTCTGCTGTAATGCCTCCAGGGTTTCAGTACACGTGGCATCTAAAAAGGCGAACAACAACACTGAGTAGGTTCCACATCTAAACTGTCTAAGTTGAGTAAAATTGCTCTTTTGGAGTGGAGAGGCTGAGACAAAGGCTCAGGCAGAGACAGAAGGCAGAGACAGAAGGCAGAGACAGAAGCAAAGACAGAGGATGAGACAAAGGCTGAGACAAAGGCTCAGGCAGAGACAGAAGCAGAGGCTGAGACAGAGGCAGAGACTGAGACAAAGCCTCCGGCAGAGACAGAGGCTGAGACAGAAGCAGAGGCTGAGACAGAAGCAGAGGCTGAGACAAAGCCTCAGGCAGAGACAGAAGCAGAGGCTGAGACAGAAGCAGAGACAGGCTGAGACAGAGGCTGAGACAGAGGCAGAGGCTGAGACAAAGTCTCAGGCAGAGGCAGAAGCAGAGACAGAAGCAGAAGCAGAGACAGAGGCTGAGACAGAGACTAAGGCAGAGGCAGAGGCAGAGACTCAGAGTATGAGAAAGGTTGTGACATGCTGAGACACAGGCTGAGACAGAGGCTCAGGCTGAGACAGAAGCAGAGGCTGAGACAGAAGCGGAGACAGAGGCTGAGACTGAAGCAGAGACAGAGGCTGAGACAAAGGCAGAGAAAAGCTCAGGCAGAGACAGAAGCAGAGGCAGAGACAGAGACAGAAGCAGAGGCAGAGGCAGAGACAGAAGCAGAGGCTGAGACAGTAGCAAAGACAGAGCTGAGACAGAGGCTGAGACAAAGTCTCAGGCAGAGACAGAAGCAGAGACAGAAGCAGAGACAGAGGCTGAGACAGAGGCTGAGACAAAGGCAGAGAAAGTCTCAGGCAGAGACAGAAGCAGAGGCAGAAGCAGAGATAGAAGCAAAGACAGAGAATGAGACAGAGGCTGAGACAGAAGCAGAGACAGAGGCTGAGACTGAGACAGAGGCTCAGGCAGAGGCAGAGACTCAGAGTATGAGAGAGGCTGAGACAGAGGCTGAGACAGCAGTATAGGGGTAGGAGTAGAGAAAGCTCTTCAGTGCGAGTGTGTGAACGAGCGGACAGACTGGCGGGTGAGAGAGGTGGCTGATTTGAGTGGGTCTGGCTGGTCTACTCTGGGGAAATTGGGCCCTGAGAGTGGAGTTGTGATTTACTCTGGGCCCCTGGCTGGTTTGTCTGTCTGGCTGATGAGCTCCAGGCTCCTAGCTGCTGGGGCCCACACCACCAGGGGATTGGTTCTGACCAATATGTTCCCATCCAGTCTAAAGGACAAGGCTAATATGCTACAGGAACCCTGGCCACGTGCTCGTTCTTTTCCTTCATTTAAAGTCCCTCTCTATCTCTACCTCCTTCGCTCACTATCTACCTCACTCTCTCTCCCATTGCTTTTCTTCCTCTTCATATCAGACCTTCTCTATCCTGCGCTCACTCCCTCTCTCTCTCTTTACCACTCTCCCTCCTGATATCAGGACCTCTTTTTCCATTTAGTCTCCTCTCCCCTCGTCTTGCGCCCCCTCCCTCTCCACCTCTCCTCTGCACTTGCTCTCCCCTCCCTCCCCCCTCTCTCTCTCCCGCTCTCCTGCTACTTCCCAGTGCTGCAGTCATTTTTCCTCACCCAAGGCTCATTGCCAGGTCCGGGGGAATGTATGGCTTTATTTGTACGGCGCTGGAGTCTTATTGGATTCCTATTGCTCTGGAACAGGAGAAACACATTCCAGATTCATCAAGGGACAATTTAATTCAGAATTCATGAAGTGTGCATCCGTCAAGGTGCCGGCTCCAAGATGCCCTGTATGTTCCCTCTGTGCTTCTTCTCTACAGCGCATCCCACTCCATCAGTACCTCCAGGCCCATTTCCCTCCCTGATTAGAAAATACCCAGTGATTTCCTGATGTGGCTCTAAAAGATCTCACCTATCTCATAAGGTCTGACTCCTGCTTTAGATCCAGACACCAATCTATTGGGGAAGGGAGACTGGACACCAAGTTTAATAACCTTCACTCACCATACATTCTTCAGACTATAGAATTACCCAGGTTTCTACCACTGCCCTCCAAGGTGAGAAAACTCGTTTCAGCTCTAATGGGTGCTCTGTGCAGATTTATCTGGCTAATATTTGGACATATATATACACTGAACAAAGATATAAATGCAACATGTAAAGTGTTGGTCCCATATCTCATGAGCTGAAATAAAAGATCCGTCATTTTCCATACACACCAAAATATTATTTCTGTCTGTAATAAGGCCCTGAAGAAGCATTTCGCTACACTCGCATTAACATCTGCTAACCATGTGTATGTGACAAATAAAATTTGATTTGATTTGATTTGATAATAAGGCCCTTTTGTGGGGAAAGCTATTTCTGTCTGTGCCTGGCTCCCCATTGGGTGGGTCTGGCTCCCCATTGGGTGGGTCTGGCTCCCCATTGGGTGGGTCTGGCTCCCATTGGGTGGGTCTGGCTCCCCATTGGGTGGGTCTGGCTTCCCATTGGGTGGGTCTGGCTCCCCATTGGGTGGGTCTGGCTCCCCATTGGATGGGTCTGGCTCCCCATTGGGTGGGTCTGGCTTCCCATTGGGTGGGTCTGGCTCCCCATTGGGTGGGTCTGGCTCCCCATTGGGTGGGTCTGGCTCCCCATTGGATGGGTCTGGCTCCCCATTGGGTGGGTCTGGCTCCCTATTGGGTGGGTCTGGCTCCCAATAGGGTGGGTCTGGCTCCCCATTGGGTGGGTCTGGCTACCCATTGGGTGGGTCTGGGTACCCATTGAGTGGGCCTATGCTGCGCACCTGCCCAGTCATGTGAAATCCATAGATTAGAGCCTAGTGAATTTATTTAAATTGACTGATTTCATTATGAACTGTAACTCTTTGAAATTGATGCATGTTGTACTTATATTTTTGTCCAGTATAGTTTGCTGGAACAGGTTGTCTCATCTTGCTCTGTGGCTTGGAGCTACAGCATTCATGTGAGGTTGTATTAGGGTCGTGCACCCTCTGTGTACCCTCTGTGTACCCTCTGTGCACCCTCTGTGTACCCTCTGTGCACCCTCTGTGTACCCTCTGTGTACCCTCTGTGCACCCTCTGTGCAACCTCTGTGTACCCTTTGTGTACCCTCTGTGCACCCTCTGTGTACCCTCTGTGCACCCTCTGTGTACCCTCTGTGTACCCTCTGTGCACCCTCTGTGTACCCTCTGTGCAACCTCTGTGTACCCTCTGTGTACCCTCTGTGCACCCTCTGTGTACCCTCTGTGCACCCTCTGTGTACCCTCTGTGCACCCTCTGTGTACCCTCTGTGCACCCTCTGTGCACCCTCTGTGTACCCTCTGTGTACCCTCTGTGCACCCTCTGTGCACCCTCTGTGCACCCTCTGTGACATTAAAACTGTAATATTAGTACAGTTTTTAATGATTTTTAGTAAAATTTTACAATATATCTCCCTAATTTCACTTAGATTAACAGCTATACAAGACAAATGAAATGGCAGACCCTTCCCCCACCCCACACACTACTCCCAACCCTGAGGTGGAAGAGGAGGGGCTGAGTAAAGATACCCAACACACTGTTGGAGAAAATATGATCCTGATGGATTGCCCTGATGGTGGTAAGAATGTCGTTCAGCATCAAGGTCAACAGGATGATCTGAACAGTACAGGAGGCTCTCTTCTTCAGCAGATTCCCTCCCTTCACCCTTTCACTCCTTTCCTCCATCCCCTGGACCAGACCTGATCCGCATCCTCAGTATGAAGACACTGCAGAACACGTCAGTGAACAGGACCGCAGCAAAGATACCAGCGTTGAATTGTATGGAGCCTCGAGATGGCGCCTCCCATTGACAAAAGGATGCATAGTGGTTCCAACCATGCCACCCTGTACCTCAGGGGTCTGTACTTGAGGAAGACCAAAGGGTGGATCACCGCCATGTAGCGCTCTACACAGATGAAACACTGGAACAGGAGCCGTCCAACCTCGACCAAGCCAAAAATGCACTCCTTGGCAGAATGAATGGTCAAATTTTTTGATGAAGTGGACATGGGTGACAAATGGAGGTGAGTAGAGGCAGTAGAGAAGCTCCATGACAGACTGGTTGATGGTAAAAAATATCCTGGTTCTCCTGAATCAAACGGACGCCAACCACAGCCACAGGAACCAGGTGTTGGTGACCGGGCCCAGAAGGCAGTTGAACACCTCCGTTCCCAGGTAGACTGGCCGACAGGTGTCATAATAATTTGTGTGATTAAACCTGGCGGGGTCAGGAAAAGAGACGTTTGGCTCCTTAATTGCTGCACATCCTCTGTTACTTTAGTCTCTGAATAATAGGAAGATCTGCCTTCTAAGATAGAGGTAGAGATAAAAAAAAAACAAGAGGAGAGGTAATTAGTGGATATGGAGAGGTGAAAGGCTTACTGGAAAACAAGTTTTATCATCACAGGAATTCAACTTAGATACGCAGAGATAGACAACGTTATTATGAGAAATTGATTTAAATGACTCTGTTTTTTCAAGACAAGAGTTTTCACTGTACCTTCTGTGGCTTGTTCTTACCGGAGAAGAATGAGCGTCTATACCTCTGTCCAGGGGTTAGGATTCAGCACCTACAGTATGCTTTGAAGAGTTCTCAAAACAAGATGACACTCATCTAGACGAGCCTAAATCTGACTCGTGTATTAATATTTTAATTAAAGTGCAACTTTTTTTTTTACCTTTATTTAACCAGGTAGGCTATTTGAGAACAAGTTCTCATTTGCAACTGCGCCCTGGCCAAGATGAAGCATAGCAATTTGACACATTCAAAAACACAGAGTTACACATGGAATAAACAAAACATACATTCAACTGCCATTCAAATGGCCAACGTTAACGTCAGGGGTGTCCATGTTTTTCCCAGTGTTTATGGAGCCTAATTGTCTTCTAGGAGTGTTCTGTGTCAGGGCTAGAATGTTGCGTAACGATGACAACTTTAGCAAAGTCTCATGCACAGTCAGTCCACATATACAGTTGAAGTCGGAAGTTTGCATACACTTAGGTTGGAGACATTAAAACTCGTTTTTCAACCACTCCACAAATTTCTTGTTAACAAATTATAGTTTTGGCAAGTCGGTTAGGACATCTACTTTGTGCATGACACAGGTCATTTTTCCAACAATTGTTTACAGACAGATTAATTCATTTAAAATTCACTGTATCACAATTCCAGTGGGTCAGAAGTTCACATACACTAAGTTGACTGTGCCTTGAAACAGCTTGGAAAATTCCAGAAGATGATGTCATGGCTTTAGCAGCTTCTGATAGATTAACTGACATAATTTGAGTCAATTGGATGTGTACCTGCAGATGTATTTCAAGGCCTACCTTCAAACTCCATGCCTCTTTGGTTGACATCATGGGAAAATCAAAAGAAATCAGCCAAGAGTTTTTAGACCTCCACTAGTCTGGTTCATCCTTGTTCATCTGTACGAACAATAGTGCGCAAGTATAAACACCATGGGACCATGCAGCCGTCATACCGCCCAGGAAGGAGAGGCGTTCTGTCTCCTAGAGATGAACATACTTTGGTGCGAAAACTGCAAATCCATCCCAGAACAACAGCAAAGGACCTTGTGAAGATGCTGGAGGAAACAGGTACAAAAGTATCTATATCCATAGTAAAATGAGTCCTATATCGACATAACCTGAAAGGCCGCTCAGCAAGGAAGAAGCCACTGCTCCAAAACCACCATAAAAAAGCCAGACTACGGTTTGCAACTGCACATGGGGACAAAGATCATACTTTTTGGAGAAATGTCCTCTGGTCTGATGAAACAGAAATAGAACTGTTTGGCCATAATGACCATCATTATGTTTGGAGGAAAAAGGGTGATGCTTGCAAGCCAAAGAACACAATTTTACCTTGAAGCATGGGGGTGGCAGTATCATGTTGTGGGGGTGCTTTGCTGCAGGAGGGACTGGTGCACTTCACAAAATAGATGGCGTCATGAAGTAGGAAAATTATGTGGATATATTGAAGCAACATCTCAATATATCAGTCAGGAAGTTAAAGCTTGGTCGCAAATGGATCTTCCAAATGGACAATGACCCCAAGCATACTTCCAAAGTTGGGGCAAAATGGCCTAAGGACAACAAAGTCAAGATATTGGAGTGGCCATCACAAAGCCCTGACCTCAATCCTATAGAAAATATGTGGGCAGAACTGAAAAAGCATGTGCGAGCAAGGAGGCCTACAAACCGGACTCAGTTACACCAGCTCTGTCAGGATGAATGGGACAAAATTCACCCAACTTAATGTGGGAAGGTTGTGGAAGGCTACCCAAAATGTTTGACCCAAGTTAAACAATTTAAAGGCAATGCTACCAAATACTAATTGAGTGTATGTAAACTTCTGACCCACTGGGAATGTGATGAAAGAAATAAAAGCTCAAATAAATAATTCTCTCTACTATTATTTTGACATTTCACATTCTTAAAATAAAATGGTGACCCTAACTGACCTAAGACAGGGAATTTTTACTAGGATTAAATGTCAGTAATTGTGAAACACTGAGTTTAAATGTAAATGTATTAAAATGACAATATAATATGAAGAAAACAATCCATTACTTAATACTGATGCTAAATTAAATCAGCCTAACCTTCTATCTAACAACCCCATCCTAATACAAATTGTATAATTAATAAAACAAACCAATATTCACAATACATGCTAAACAAGGGATGCAGCTTTAGTAAAATAAGAAATCTGTCAATGCTACATTAGTTATTGGACTTTTAAATCAATGATATATACCCCATTGATTCTTTTCATCAGCTTAGTTCAACTGTCGTAAACTATCAGAACCAAAAATAAGATCTTGTTGGTAAACAACATAAATGTAAACAAACAATGTATAGCCTGAACATTTAAAAGTTTCTCCAGACCCATCCCTAAGCTTTATACCAAACAGTGGTGTGGAATCTGCTTTGTTACTGTTTGAACTGCACATTGCCCTTTTCACCACAACTCTAATGCTAATGAGCTATATCTCATCAAATGCTATTGCTACATGATACCAAATTAAAATAAAACAAAAAAGTCTTTGCAGTGTCTACGAATGTTTAAATGACAGTTGCTGGCACTAAGAAGTTAGGCTGCGCCACGGGATTGACAGAACATTTTTTAATTCAATGCGTATTTAACAACACTCTATCGTCTCCGAGCCATAGTTTGTCACAAAAACCTGTACTTTTAGTACCCGTAACTGTAAGTCTAACATGTCTCTGGCCCTCTTCAGCATGGCATCCTTCCCTCTCTGTAGAAGTGCAGCAGGGGTGAGACCAGGACACTGAAGATGTTCATGATCATTAACATGGGGAAGACTTTGCAGGTGATTTCAAGACTGGATGACAGAGTGGCCCAACCAACAACCACCGGGATGGATCGTGCCAAGATGATCCCAAAAATTCTCATCTTATCTGGGTCTGTCGTCCCCTGTTTCTTCTCTCCCCCTCTGCCTCTCCTGGACCAGGCTGCTTCAGCACATGCAGGATGAAGAAGCAGCAGAGAGAAATGACGGCCACCCCAAGGCAATACACACTAATGAGCACATAAGCTTCAGTTTCTTTATTACCCATTCAAATGATAACAAAACTTGCATAAGTGAGGGACAACACCCAGACCATGGCTGAACACGCCACCCTGTACCTCTGGAGCCTGTACTTGAAGAAAGCCACAGGTTGGGCCACCGCTAGGTAGCGCTCAATACAGATGCAGCTCTGGAACAGGGGCCTGCAGGTCCAGGAGAGGTTGTAGAAGACAGACACACCCTGCCATAACATGATAGCTTTCCGGAAGAATAGGTAGCTAAACACCTCAAGGAGAACCTCGACACAGAACACCAGCTCCACTTCAAACAGGTTAATAGGGAAGACCTGGGTGGGTTTGAAACCTCCAGAGAGACTTCCATTCAGAGAGAGCCAGAGGCACCAGACCAGAGCTGGCGTCCCCAGGATGAAGCACAGGGCCTGGGAAGCAAAGCTTAGCACTGTCACAACATAGAACTGGTCCAAGCAAGCATCCCAGTTGTCAAGGTAAGTGTGGTTTACTGAAGAGTCATTCATCCTTGTGGAACAATATCCGAGCCCACTGAGATATGAGAGAGAGGGGAGATTACATGAAATAATATATATTGGAAATAGACATAATTTATACTTAATTTAACATATTCCAATGCCAGTTGATAATGACCCGAACACATAACATAATTAGATATGCGTAGGTACCGTTATGTCAATCAAAACATTGTACATTCTCTCAGAAAGTCTGGATGGAAACATGAAGAGAAGAAGTCAAATGTTTAACCGAACATGTTAAAATGTAAAATCACCTACCCTAGTTGTTTTAGTAACTCAGAACTTGCCTCATGATATTCGTGGTGTTCTCTCCGGCAGAAGGCTGGGTCCAACCCGATGGTACAACACCTACATGTAAAAGTGATTTGAGCCACATTTCTCTGTCCTGTGTTCTTCCTAAGTCACGTGTTGTTATTTACATAAACACACCTCTGGGCAGTGATGAAACACAGACTAACCAAATGCACACACACACACACACGCACACACACACAGAATTTCAACATGCTCTGGAATTTGCATTTTGGCCTGAGAAGAAATGGAAGCATCATCACTCATATCACTCAGCACCTGTCTGTCCCAGCCACAGATTAACCCAGCCACCTGCAAGGGCTGACCCTTTCAACTTACATAGTCAAATTATATGGGCTTCAGTCATACACAGTAGGGGGAAAGGGGGATACCTAGTCAGTTGTACAACTGAATGCCTTCAACTGAAATATGTCTTCTGCATTTAACCCAACCCCTCAGTATTAGTCTGATGTTTGAATTCTGGATCTCTCTCTAACTGCATATTGCTTACAGTATAGATTTGCACTTACACGTAAACCACAGGTGATATCTTAATTGAAAAAACATACATTTGATGTTTAAACAAACACCATTTCTAAAACAAGTGATTGTTATTTTATTTATGTAGTTATCATGATCTAAAATAGAGTCACATATATGTAGTGCTAATAACACTACAGCAATAATACTATATATAGTGATAACCCACTTAACCCCAACATTTCTTGAGCTTTCACCATCATTGTAAAGCCCTAGTTATTTTGTTACTTAGAAAAAGTCATTTCTGAAGATAATTATGTATTTAATGTGATTAGAGATTCATTGAATTACATGAAATGTCTGTCCCCCATTTTAAGGTCAACCCTGTTGACTGAACTCTCGATTTAATAATATAGTGAAACTGAGACAGGAAAACTATGTTTTATTAAGTTGAACGTGCTCTTTATGTAAAACAAAACATTGACAAAGTTACACTACCCATTGAAGTCCAGGGAAGCGAGTAAAATTGTGTTTGGCTCATGGAGGTGCAGCCCTCAGAAGTGAGGAGTCCCAACAGTGTTCCATCGTCAACTACCCTGTGTCCATCCCTACTATACATCTGGCCTACATGTCTTCTTTCACTCATTTTAAATCTACAACTGTCACCTCATTTCCAAAATAAAGATGGCTAACTATAACATCAACTACCCTTTGGAATGACGCTCTACTCTTTTTCTAGATCTAGTCTTGGGGATGAAGTCCTGTGTTTTTGAGGAGCTGTCAGAACTATTGACAGTTGCAGGTGTCAATATAGTGTACAGGAGAAACAGCCAGGAGAGTAATGGCAGAGAGAGAGAGGATACCAGTTATAGCTGAGGGAACCTTAAATCTACAGGACACAACACAGGGGATCAATATGCATTACACAACCTGACTGTGGTGTCCACTAGGACTAGTCTACACAGGAGCTTTTAATCACGAGGCCAGCTATGGGATCATTGGTTCTTCCACTCCCACAATGGTCCGTGTCACTTCCAACTACACGAGACTCTCAGTACCACAGCCAGAATGTCTTTATTTCATTGTTTGTGGTCAAAGCAACGTTCAACCTTGCCTGGTGCCTTCAATCCCCTACAACCACAACAACTAGAGTACGAGTCTACACAACACAAAGAACAGGGGTGATTGACATATGCACAAAATGCACCACAGACATCGACACAAGCACAGGGGGGGGGTGAAACCTATGTGACCCACTTCCCACACACCCCTTTTCCCCAACCCAGCCCCTTATCCCAGCCTCCCGTGTCCTGACCTCTGAAACTGGTTTGAAAATTTCACACAATCTCCCTGCACAGCAGTGGCTGCAGCAGTGCTGGGAGCCAATATGTTTCCATAATTGGGACTGTAACGGGGGCAGAGTCCAAGGCAATTAATCCTTTCCTCCTCTGTTGTTTCGGCCCGGATGGCAGTGACAGGGTGCTGAGTAATTGGACGGTGCTGAGTAAAAGTCCCCTCCGCTTTACATTAATATCCCTTCACCCCGACTCTAATCCCGGCCGGTTCTAGGATCCCATTGCCACCCACATCCAACCACTCCCTCTGACCGGCGACCAGCTCCCTCTGACCGGCGACCAGCTCCCTCTGACCGGCGACCAGCTCCCTCTGACCGGCGACCAGCTCCCTCTGACCGGCGACCAGCTCCCTCTGACCAGCTCCCTCTGACCGGCGACCAGCTCCCTCTGACCGACCAGCTCCCCTCTGACCAGCTCCTCTGCGGTGACCCTCTGACCGGCGACCAGCTCCCTCTGACCGGTGACCAGCTCCCTTTGACCGGCGACCAGCTCTCTCTGACCAGCTCCCCTGACCTGAGCTCCCTCTGATGACCAGCTCCCTCAGCTCCCTCTGACCGATGACCACTGACCGATGACCAGCTCCCTCTGACCGGTGACCAGCTCCCTCTGACCGGTGACCAGCTCCCTCTGCCCGGCGACCAGCTCCCTCTGACCGATGACCAGCTCCCTCTGACCGATGACCAGCTCCCTCTGACCGGCGACCAGCTCCCTCTGACCGGTGACCAGCTCTCTCTGACCGGCGACCAGCTCCCTCTGACCGGTGACCAGCTCTCTCTGACCGATGACCAGCTCCCTCTGACCGGTGACCAGCTCCCTCTCACACACACTCCCACCCAGAGACATCATGCCCATAGGGGGGGATGTGCCCCCTCAGATTGGTCCAGTTATCAATCAAGTTAAAATATAGCTAGCTTAGCCGGGATGCCTGCTGGTAAGATTGGTAGACTTTAGAAAAGCAAGCAATAAATAAATGTACTGAATAAGACACAGATTTTAGCAGAGATGCAAAGAAGCATATTTAGTTTCTTTTAAAAAATAACTATCCGTCAGGACGATACAGACAGCTCAAGAGGTATGCATAGATTTGCAGAAGAATAAAGCACAACAATTATGGCTCTAGATTGCAGGAAAGATCTGCTTCAGGTTTTTGAAAAATGCTACATTTTCCAAATTACAGACCGGTGCCTTGCTCAGGATCACCCCCCAGCTATCCTCACATACTTTGTGCCCCCTTTGATTTTTGGGGAGCATAATGCCCCAGCTCCCACCTGTCAACTCTCCGCTTCGGCCAAACACAACTAAAGTACGGCCAGGTGAAGGGAACACTTAGTCAGGGTTGAAATTAAAAGGTGGAAGAGGGGAGGTGTTGAAAGCAAGACGAATAACAAACAAGTTGAGGTTGTTGTTCTCCTTTAGAACTATCAAGGGAGTTTTAAAGGAGATTTATGAGACTTTCTGTTCACAACGGACCACTTGCTGACAAAAGACGATATAAGGTCATGAAACAAAACTAATACCATAAGGTTTTTGTAACAACAAAAAAGCACATTATAACACAATAAAATGAATAGTATATGTATATACATACATTACCGGTCAAAAGTTTGGACACACCTACACATTCTAGGGTTTTTCTATATTTTTACTATTTTCTACATTGTAGAATAATAGTGAGGACATCCACACTATGAAATAACTCGTAATCATGTAGTAACCAAAAAAGTGTTAAACAAATCAAACTATGTTTTTGATTCTTCAAAGTAGCCACCCTTTACCTTGATGACAGCATTGCACACTTTTGGCATTCTCTCAACCAGCTTCATGAGGTAGTCACCCGGAATGTATTTCAATGAACAGGTGTGCCTTGTTAAAAGTTCATTTGTGGAATTTCTTTCCTTCTTAATGCGTTTGAGCCAATCAGTTGTGTTGTGACAAGGTAGGGTTGATATACATAAGATGGCCCTATTTGGGTAAAAGATCAAGTGCATATTATGGTAAGAACAGCTTAAATAAGCAAAGAGAAATGACAGTACATCCTTACTTTAAGACATGAAGGTCAGTCAATCACAAAAATGTCAACAACTTTGAATGTTACTTCAAGTGCAGTCACAAAATCATCAAGCACTATGATGAAACTGGCTCTCACGAGGACCGCCTCAGGAAAGGAAGACCCAGAGTTACCTCTGCTGCAGAGGACAAGTTCATTAGAGTAACCAGCCTCAGAAATCGGCAATTAACTGCACCTCAGATTGCAGCCCAAATAAATGCTTCACAGAGTTCAAGTAATAGACACATCTCAACTGTTTTCAGGAGACTGCGTGAATCAGGCCTTCATGTTCGAATTGCTGCAAAAAAACCACTACAAAAGGACACCAATAAAAATAAGAGACTTGCATGGGCCAAGAAACATGAGCAATGGACTTTAGACCAGTGGAAATCTGTCCTTTGGTCTGATGAGTCCAAATTTGAGATTTCTGGTTCCAACCGATGTGTCTTTGTGAGACGCAGAGTAGGTGAACGGATGATCTCTGCATGTGTGGTTCCCACCGTGAAGCACGGAGGAGGTGGTGTGATGGTGTGGGGGTGCTTTCCGGTGACACTGCCTGTGATTTATCTAGAATTCAAGGCACACTTAACCTGCATGGCTACCACAGCATTCTGCAGCGATACGCCATCCCATCTGGTTTGCGCTTAGTTGGACTATCATCTGTTTTTCCACAGGACAATGACCCAAAACACACCTCCAGGCTGTATAAGGGCTTTTTGACCAAGGAGGAGAGTGATGGAGTGTTGCATCAGATGATCTGGCCTCCACAATCACATGACCTCAACCCAATTGAGATGGTTTGGGATGAGTTGGAGCCCCGAGTGAAGGAAAAGCAACCAACAAGTGCTCAGCGTATGTGGGAACTCCTTCAAGACTGTTGGAAAAGCATTCTAGGTGACTACCTCATGAAGCCGGTTGAGAGAATGCCAAGAGTGTGCAAAGCTGTCAACAAGGCAAAGGGTGGCTACTTTGAAGAATCGTTTAACACTTTTTTAACACCATGATTTCATATGTGTTATTTCATAGTTTTGATGTCTTCACTTTTATTCTACAATGTCTAAAATGGGATCGAACCCCAGACTGTAGTGATGCCGCAACACTGCGATGCAGTGCCTTAGACCGCTGCGCCACTCAGGAGGCCCTATTATTTAAAATAATAATTTAAAAGAAGACCTTCTGTCTATCCATTAGTGAATGGAGTAGGGGGCCATTTGTGGCGATTGGGAATCCTTGCAGCTAAATCCAATATTCTTTAGTAAGAAGGAAGGGTCACAGAGAGGTGTGAGTTCAAAGGTCATTGAGACCACAACCAGTCTGAAGGCTGTGAGATTGACAGTATTGTAGTGACATGGTTCTGTCTGAGATAGACACTAAAACAGACACATCACTAAGAACATAGCAACAAGAGATAGTTGACCATTTTGTTCTGTTACCTTTTCCTCTTTATTCTCTCTGTCCCATTTCTCCCAATCCTCTTATTCTCTTTCTCAAAATCTCCCTATCCTTTTTCTCAACCTCTCGATGGTGCCCTCATTTTCTCCCGCTCTCCCTGTCGCCCACATCTCTCCAGCTCCTTTTTTGGTCCATTTCTAATCTCCTTCAGTAACTGTACTAAAACAGATCAATAGAGCTATAATAGCACTGCGCTTTGTCATTTTTACATCATTAGTTTTCTTTCTCTATGCGCTTACTTCTCATGCATCAAGAGAGGGGAAGGAGGGGGAAGGAGTGAATACAGTAGAGCGCCTCGTAAACTTTATTCAGTATTCTATGAATTTCAGATCAGTTATGTTTCATAATGACACAGCAGTGCAGATGGCAGTGAGGAGGGAGGCGGTAGGAGGAGGGTTATGGGGGGCACGGGTGGCGAAGGAGAAGGAGAAGGAAGAGGGAGAAAAGGGAAAAATCGATAGGAGCAGCACACTTTTCCCCGGCATGGTGGAGAAAGGATCTGTTGTGGAGGAATTATGATTTATGTCAGGGGTGGAAGGGCCGTCAGGGTGCGTCAGGGACGGAGGTGTGCGCCAATAATGATTAATGCCCCCCCCTCGGTTCCGGAGACAACCCAGCCTGCACTGCTCTACCTCTCATTCCTTCACTCCCTCTCTCTTTCTCCCTCTCTCTCTCACCCCCCTTTTCATTATTTTCCCCTCTCTCAGGTCTCCTATACCTCTCCTTTCATTTACAAAGAAGGCCTGCCCCCTCTCTCTCCTGTCTGTTGGCTGTGCATGGTGTGGGTGATGGATTCTTGGCTCCCCAGCTGTGGGGCTGCAGGACAGAGGCGGTCACTTTTAAGCTGGACGACAGCACTTTGTCTCTGCCAGGCCTGTCAGCACTCACCACACTGCACGGCAGAGAGAAAGCAAGAAGAAGAAAGAGAGAGGGAAAAGAAAGAGAGAGAGAGAGAGAGAGAGAGAGAGAGAGAGAGAGATGGGTGAGATGGACAGAGCTATAGAGAGCCACTGATGAAGGGAATGAATAGATGGAAGATGCCTGGATGACGGGACGGAAAGAGAAATGAAACAAAAGGAGAGGGAGAGCATGTCTCCTCTGTCATGCCCTGGCTGTGGCAGGCTGTTGAGACAGCTCACTGATGTGAGTCTGTCTCTGAGCCTGAAGCAAGAACCATACCATGACACAACACAGACGTCTGTCATGACATAGGACCTGTAACTGTAGAGCGAACATCCTTAATATCACTTTCAACTGAATGTTAAAAACAGCCCATTCACTAATGTCCTACAGCACAGTATAATGTCCAAATAATGGCACATTGAGATAATAATAGTACATCGAGATAATAATAGTACATCGAGATAATAATAGTACATCGAGATAATAATAGTATATCGAGATAATAATAGTACATCGAGATAATAATAGTACATCGAGATAATAATAGTACATTAATAATAGTACATCGAGATAATAATAGTACATCGAGATAATAATAGTACATCGAGATAATAATAGTACATCGAGATAATAATAGTACATCGAGATAATAATAGTACATCGAGATAATAATAGTACATCGAGATAATAATAGTACATCGAGATAATAATAGTACATCGAGATAATAATAGTACATCGAGATAATAATAGTACATCGAGATAATAATAGTATATCGAGATAATAATAGTACATCGAGATAATAATAGTACATCGAGATAATAATAGTACATCGAGATAATAATAGTATATCGAGATAATAATAGTACATCGAGATAATAATAGTACATTGAGATAATAATAGTACATCGAGATAATAATAATAGTACATTGAGATAATAATAGTACATTGAGATAATAATAGTACATTGAGATAATAATAGTACATCGAGATAATAATAGTACATTTTGAGAGGTCTGCTGAGAGACTCTTGCCTCTTTTGAATACAGTCAACATTGTCCTATTGTTCTTTGCAGAACCAAGGATATCTGAAACACCACTGAATTGGGGTCAAGTCTTCTCAGCATCCATTTCTATGTCCCTGTGCTTGGTTTCAATTTACCGATTGGTCAACATTAAAAAACTAAAACCAGTAGGGAGCTCATTGAATTGAATACGGAGACAGAAAGGAAAGAAACATTAATGAAATCTTTTCGATATCACCGTTGGTCTAAAAAAAAAAAGAACATTAAAAGCAGGGGAGATTGAATTTCAATGAGTGATACAGCACACCGAGACATACATAGTCCACATTGCTACACTTGGTGTGGGCTATTCAAGAAGGAACCTTGGTGTGGAAGGCAGCCTTTGGAACGGAGTCTCATTACTACCTGCGAGGCAGGGGCACCTGGTGAACTATTCTAATGTGTGGCCATGTGAATGAGGCTGGGGGTAAGGGAGGTGGGCAGGGGTGAGGGGGGTGTTACAGTCTATTGTGTCCCCCACTACTTGAGTCTATATCTCAGCAGCACTTGAGGATGGGCATCGCTAGCTTTGCAGTTATCCGTTTCAGCCCATTGAGGGTAAGAGGTCACCACTCAAACACACACTCTAAAGTATATCAACTTCTTTACCAGAAAAAAAAGACAAAAGAAAAGCATGGTAAGAAAATTATCTCAGGCGTCTATTTCCTCGCTGGATGTGAGAGAGCGGGAGGCAGCGACACAGATAGGTAGGACTGAATGAACAGAGGGAGAGAGAAAGAGAGAGGTAGAAGAATAGATGTGGAGCGCACAAGGGGCACTGGGTACAAAAGCAAGGCTGTGGGGGGAAGGCAGGAACGACAAGGGAGGGAGCGGGGCTGAAAACCTCATTTCCACCCTCCACTGCCTCTCTCCGCCTTCTGTAAGAGATTACCCTACAGCGCACGACTCGAGGGGGGTGCAGCACCCTTACTGGGGAGAAGCGTGTGGGGGGGGGGGTCACAAAAGTACACACACACACGAAAATGATATCCTAACAAGTTCCTACAGAAAATATACAACATATACTGATACATATTTACAAAATAACAAACAGAAAATCTACTTTGCAATACCCAACAGATTTACCAGGCCTTCTATTATCACTGACTTAATTAAGATATAAATAAGAGAGGAAGAGAGGTGTGTGTGAGTATGTGTGTGAGGGTACAGGTGTGTGTATATATGTGTGTGTATGTATATACAGTATGTGTGTGTATGAATATATGTGCGTGTATGTATGTATGTATGTATGTATGTATGTATGTATGTATGTGTGTGTATATACTGTATGTGTGTGTATGTATATATGTGCGTGTATGTACTGTACTGTATGTATGTATGTATGTATGTATGTATGTATGTATGTATGTATGTATGTATGTATGTATGTATGTATGTATGTATGTATGTATGTATATCTGTATGTATGTATGTATGTATGTATGTATGTATGTATGTATGTATGTATGTGTGTGTGTGTGTGTGTGTGTGTGTGTGTGTGTGTGTGTGTGTGTGTGTGTGTGTGTCAGCCTTGAACGTCTGGCGTGAGATGCGGCACCAGGGCCAGTCCTACCTCACCAATCAATAACAAATCAGGCAGCTCCAGAGAGAGTAGGAAGAATAGAGAGGAATGGAAGGGACAAAATAAGTGTTCCTACGCCCTGTCTAAAGCATGTGGACGTCTGTCTATCCCTCACACCTACACCCGCCCATCCATCCCATGTGTGTGTGTGTGTGTGTTTGTGTGCATGTGACTGTTTCTAAAAGCATCCAGTATGAATGGCTACAGGTAAACACAGGCAGCCACCAGCCTTTCCTGGACCTCCAAAGTCTCTCTACCTCCATGTTGTCCTTCAACTCCACCATCCTCTGCTGCCTCTTCTCTCCTCCTGTTTATTCTGTCTATCACACCACTGGCTTTCAGATCACAGAACTGAAGTTGTTGGAGGGATACTGAGGAACAGACGGTTATTTCAACCTCGGCTAGGCATATTGTCTGGTATAAGAGTTGCATTTACACTGGAAGCTGGCTGTTCTGCTGCTCAAAACATGCGTCCACAGTGTCAGCTATCAACTGTACATATAGAATGATGTGTCCCGATGATACACATCACCTAAAAGGGTGGACAGTTGAGAAAGGCTTCGGCTAGCACTTTGTTCAAGAATAGTATACTTTACAGTCAGTGGAGGCTCCTCAGAGGAGGAAGGGGAGGCCCATCCTCCTCAGTGAATTTTATAACAATACAAATACTGAAACATTAAAAAAGTTAGTTAGAATAGTATACGTTAAAGTATGTGTTTGTGAAAGCAAGGACATGTTGTAGAGTTGAGCCACCAGGCTCCGAATAGCACTTTACATAACAACAATATCATTGTAAAAGGAAGGCAGGTCACATTATAGTCTCCAGCTGAAGAAGAGATGCTCACATACAGTAGCTAGCGTTATTTGTTTGTTTGAGCCCAAAGGGAGGTGAAATACTGAAAGGGACACTATAGACTGGTGGGTTGACAACATCCCTATAATGATACTCGCCCATCTCGGAGGCTAAAGGCTGTGTGTTGTTATGATAGTGAACGGTCAGATAGCTAGCAACAATGACAAGAAGCTGCAATGTGGGGAATCGTATGAGGCTCACTTCAGCTAGCAGCTTGTTCTTGATACCATGTCTTCAGGTCTTTTGACTTATGTCATGTTTATGCTAATTTGTCAAACATTGCTAGCTAGCTAACCAACCAAGAACTGTAACGATGCATTTGAGAGACAACAAGTGCTTGTTGTGAAAATGTATTTATATTTTCAATAAGAAATATGATTTAAATGTTGTCAGTAATCCTTTTATTGTTAGCCAACCTCGTCTGTTTTGTCCCCAAGTTGCGCATGCATCAATTTTGTTGACACCTGTCTATATGGCTCAGCGGTGTCTATGGTACAATAGAGCTATACTGTCTATCCAAACCCAAAGGTGATTTGAAAAATGTTGACTCGATGTAAAGTAGTGGCGAAGCCCTTTAGTACATGGACAATCATGAACTCATCTATGTGTGGCTATATAGGGCTGTGACACTCAGAGTCAGAGGTCCGTGACTCTCGGGCTGGCTGCCGGGAGGCTGCTACTCCACAGTTTGATCTAATTTATTACTGGCTATTAAAAGTGAGTGTTGGTTGGTGATGCTACAGGCTGGTACAGTCAAAGAGAGGAGGGCCGTGTTGCATATTGTGTGTGTGTGGGGGGGGGAGAGGTGGTGTCACATTGGCGGTGAAAATAGAGCAGATCCCAGCGGTGAAACTATTAGAGCCTGTGAATTATAAAACTATTAACCAGAATGTAACTTCCAATTAAAAGATGATTCAACACTGAGATCTGATGGATGAATTTTGATTAAGTGAGGACTCCATTAGGAGCGTAGGGAGATGGACGCCGGTCGACGGCACCGCTACTTATGAGGCAACGGTCTAATAAAGATTTGTCTCTTTTTTGGGCAAATTAAGGTTAATTACTTTAAATACCATGGCTAGAAGCACAAAAAAATAGCTGTTTTATTCTCAGGACATTTAAGCTGCGGGTGGATAGAGTAGGGGCCATGCTCGTCTGGCTGAAAATACCATGGACGTGTAAGTATCGGTTAAGCATGCAATACAGTACACAAACACACAGACGCAAGCACACTGTTGTGATTACTGATGATGTCGGCCATTGCCCATTGATTGGTCAAACAGAAAAGAGGGGAGTGGATGGTTATAAAGGGACCCAGCTGGAACCAGCTGCTACAGGCTGCTGGGAGTTTACACACGCTCACAGACCACAGATTATGCCACTACACTCACACACAAGTTGGGTCAACAGTCCACCTCTTCTTGTGAGTACACCAATACACCAAGACCACAGAGGTTTTCACACACTTCAAATTCACACAGTCACGCCAATTCATACACTATAGTAACTTTTTTTCAGGCTTATTTTGATACCAAGACACCTCCAAGAAGAATTTCAGCCATATCAACACACAGCCATTACTTACTGTCATGTAATAAATATACCTTTACCACTCCCTCCATTTGTTTGTAAGGTCTATGACAGGCGAGCGCAAGCTTTGACCAATGATGAGAATCGAAGGGGGGCTACTCTCGTCGGGTGTTGGGTGGATCCCATTCTGTTCCCCATTTCACACGTTACTTTTACATTTATAGCCGGGGAGTCGAGTCGGTACCAGCCCTTTCTGAAGGGAGAGGGGGAAGAAGGGAGGAGGAGAGGGAAAGCTTGTCTGCTGTGTAATTGACAGTGACAGAGAGCAGTCAGCCCTGATTAGTTCAGGCTTGGTAAGCAGTTCATTACCGGCTGGGGTTGAAGGGGAGCAATAGAAAAGGGGAAGAGAGGAGAGGGAGAGGAAGAGGAGATGTTGGCTGAGCCTGGCCACTGTATGTCGCATAATTAGAGAATACAGGAAGGGCATTACAACATGGCTGAGTACTCCTCTTTGGTGCATTATTTACGCCGTGCGATCACTGTTCTCATCTGGGTTCCTTGTAGTTAGTGTGGAATAGAATGTGGAACTGGACTGATCTGGTTCTACAGTTTTTGTGGATGACAGAGGGGGTGTGTGCTGCAGTATGATGTGGGTAGCTTGCAGCAGACGGACTTGTCAGTGGGCCTATACCCACACTGCAAGTTCAATAGGCTGAAACCATAGCAGGAGATAGGGGGGAGAGGGGGTGAAGAGATGCTCACAGCAGCTGCTAGGCAAATAACTTCTGGAAGTTTTAAATGAAAAAAAGCACACGTCCGTACAGGGCAAACAGGCGGGTGGTGAGCCAACCATGTGCTCTAATGTTCTACTTACCATACGACACACAGAACCCTCCCCAGTGCTAAGCTCTTGGTAAAACACTGGGGGGTGGGGAGGGGGATGAGATGAGATATGGACCGAGCCTCACGGTGATGAGTAAACACTACAGGGTCTCTCCCCCCTCTTCCTCCCCTTCCTTCCTACCTTTCCTCTCCAACCGCCTCCATCTCCTAACCTTGTGTTCCGCATTGTCTCCCCCCAGTCGGCTGAAATCTCCCAGAGCTAGACTCTTTGAACAGAACAGACTGCTCAAAGAGTGAGTGAGTGAGTGAGTGTGAGTGAGTGGTGAGTGAGTGAGTGAGTGAGTGAGTGAGTGAGTGAGTGAGTGAGTGAGTGAGCAAGAGAAAGCAAAAGGAGAAACATATAATATTTGTGTATTGCCAGTGAAAGGCAGCCTGATGAAGGCCTGTCCCAAACGGTTCCATCATCTAAATTCTAATCAAACATTATTTACAGCTTGTTTTATTTGGGCCTCTTGAGAGACTGTCCCTCCTGCCTCTTTGCCATGGTAACCAGCGTCTCATTTCAGAAGTGTCATGCCACATTATCATCTCTGGCTCACACACACTGCCTGACAACTTCTCCCAGCCCCTGGTGAAAAAAGACAGAGCAGTGGGGTCTCTCTCGCTCCCTCGCTCTCCCTCTCTTCTAATATTGTTCTATTATTCTCTCTGTTCCTGTAGAAATTCAATGTGTGACATACCTTACCTAATTCGATACAGAACCTCAGACCTGCATCTGTAACACTACAGAAAATATGGATTTAATAATAGATAGAGTACCAATTCTCATCAAAGTCATATAATCATACAAATACTAGATACATTACAATGATAGACTATAATTCCAGAATGTGGTAAATGAGTGAATATATGCCTGTATTTATTTTCATTTTCTTCCGTAGTATTGGTCCAATGACAAATGTACTGTAAAATCAAGCAAGGCGGCTACTCGGTGGGTCACAATAAAGATGGCAAATTACACAGAGATGCAGAGACCCCAATAAAACATATCATTTCAGCCCAAATAAACCACAGGTTCCATTGATTGGAAACCCACTGTTTTGATATCAAGCAAATAAAAAACAATGACAACCCCCTACCCCAGCCCATCGCAAAACATAAAATCTAAATACTGGTGAAGACCTCCACTTAACAGACCCGGGTCATGTATTTCGGCACGCAATGCAAATTAGATGCCGCAGAGGAAAAACCATGCATCCTCCGCCATCTTAAGTAACCAGCATCATTTCAGGGCTTGAGCGATTTGTCGTCCCCACTTCTTCCCGCTGTGTGAGCGGTGGCGTGCAGAGCAGGTACACATCAGCATGGTGAGCTGTGGGCTGGCTGCTGAGGCTGCCCCACTTTCTTTCCCTCCTCCTCCTCCTCCTCCTCCTCCTCTCTCTACAGGGAATGAGATTCCCATCATCAGAGGCTGCAATTTTCACAAAACAATGTGAGATCACATGGCACGGTGGCGAGGCTCGGCAGCCCCTGGCCCCTGAGGTGCCCAGCGTCTATGCAGATTGGGGGATTAATGTCCCGTGTGTGTGTGTGTTTGTGTGTGTGTGTGTGTTTCAGGGGGGAGAGTGTAGATTGTGTGTGTGATGGTGGATGTACCACGGTGTACCTTCTAACAAGACAGAGGGTTCAAGCAGGGTAAATGGAAAAAGTGGTCGTCTTGCCTCTCTCTACATCCCTCCCTTTAATATCAGTGTGTTCAAAAGGAAGCCACTAAGCTGCAAGGCCCCTCTTAAACATGTGAGACAAAGATAAGCAGTGGGCTGTGGTGTAGAGACGCAGAATGGGGGAGCATGACTTTGCCAGGGGAAAGTTTTCTGGCTGACAAACAAAAGGCTCTCAAAGGTGTCAAACAGTTTGGGAGGCAGTGTTCCATAAGCATGGAATAAACAGAGCATCAAGACTGTGCATTGAGGCCGTGTGTGTAGAGACTGTCCATTGAGGCCGTGTGTGTAGAGACTGTCCATTGAGGCCGTGTGTGTAGAGACGGTGCATTGAGGCCGTGTGTGTAGAGATGGTGCATTAAGGCCGTGTGTGTAGAGATGGTACATTGAGACTGTGTGTGTAGAGAGTGTGTTGAGCTGTAAGTGTAGAGACTGTCCATTGAGGCTGTGTGTGTAGAGAGTGTGTTGAGGCTGTGTGTGTAAAGACTGTGCATTGAGGCTGTGTGTGTAGAGACTGTCCATTGAGGCCGTGTGTGTGGAGACTGTCCATTGAGGCCGTGTGTGTAGAGACGGTGCATTGAGGCCGTGTGTGTAGAGACGGTGCATTGAGGCCGTGTGTGTAGAGACTGTCCATTGAGACCGTGCGTGTAGAGACTGTCCATTGAGGCCGGGTGTGTAGAGACTGTCCATTGAGACTGTGTGTGTAGAGACTGTGCATTAAGGCCGTGTGTGTAGAGACGGTGCATTGAGGCCGTGTGTGTAGAGACTGTCCATTGAGACTGTGTGTGTAGAGACTGTGCATTAAGGCTGTGTGTGTAGAGACGGTGCATTGAGGCCGTGTGTGTAGAGACTGTCCATTGAGGCAGTGTGTGTAGAGACTGTCCATTGAGGCCGTGTGTGTAGAGACTGTCCATTGAGACTGTGTGTGTAGAGACTGTGCATTAAGGCCGTGTGTGTAGACACGGTGCATTGAGGCCGTGTGTGTAGAGACTGTCCATTGAGACTGTGTGTGTAGAGACTGTGCATTAAGGCCGTGTGTGTAGAGACGGTGCATTGAGGCCGTGTGTGTAGAGACTGTCCATTGAGGCAGTGTGTGTAGAGACTGTCCATTGAGGCCGTGTGTGTAGAGACTGTCCATTGAGGCTGTGTGTGTAGATATGGTACATTGCGACTGTGTGTGTAGAGACTGTCCATTGAGGCCGTGTGTGTAGAGACTGTCCATTGAGACTGTGTGTGTAGAGACTGTGCATTAAGGCCGTGTGTGTAGAGACTGTCCATTGAGGCCGTGTGTGTAGAGACTGTCCATTGAGACTGTGTGTGTAGAGACTGTGCATTAAGGCCGTGTGTGTAGAGACGGTGCATTGATGCCGTGTGTGTAGAGACTGTCCATTGAGGCCGTGTGTGTAGAGACTGTGGAAGTGTGGTTCAGTGACAGTGTGCAGAATGTGTGTGTGTGCGTGTGCAATCGTGCCTGCGTGCGCAGTGTGAGCCTTTATGCACAAGTCTCTGTGTGTGTGTGTTTGTGTGTGTGTGTGTGTGTGTGTGTGTGTGTGTGTGTGTGTCTGTAGAGAGAGAGAGAGAGAGAGAGAGAGAGAGAGAGAGAGAGAGAGAGAGAGAGAGCGAGAGAGAGCAAAAAAGTGAATTAAATTGAGACTGTGTGGCTGGTTCCAGGTCCCTGCTGTAATTTCCTGTTAGGCTGCAGGATTTTGCCTTGCCGTGGCTACAGCTACGGTAGCTCTGCTGTGGAGCAAACATCCAATCAGGGTCTGAACCACTCACCTCACTGACCTTCTGTGGGCACTAAGCTGCTCCCTTGTTGGGAGAGGTACTGTGTGAATACTGGACAAACACACACATACACAAACAGGGTCACCAACTGATGCATTTTTTATTTTGTATAGTACATTACATCTTCCAGCTCACATGAAGAAACAACAATAATGAATACGATAAGAACAAGTAGCCAAAAAATCATTAGGGCTCAGTAACCAGAACTTTTTAGCCATTTGATGTTCTGCCCCTGAACAAGGCAGTTAACCCACTGTTCCTAGGCTGTCATTGTAAATAAGAATGTGTTCTTAACTGACTTGCCTGGTTAACTAAAAAGCCAGGAAAGAGAACAGAGCAGTGAAACAGAGTGTGTTGGTTTGTGGCCTGAGACAGTAGCAGGAGAGAAGTGATAGTCTCTCTGCCTCCGATTCATCAGGCAGAGAAAAGAAGAAAGGCCCCAGCATGAACATGAGGAACAGTACATCAACTATAAGCTGCCATCTCCTTCTTCAACACACTCTCTCACATTCTCGCTCTCCATCTCTCTTTCTCTGTTTACACAGCTGCATGTATGGTTTTATGACTCTATTCTAAGTGCGGCAAAGGAACAGGGATATCACCACATCCCATCCACGGACCGGATCCTCCCCTGACCGTATTGGAGCAAATTAGCGAATAACTCATGAACCGTAATGAACCAAAGTGCTGTCATGTTAAAATGTATGTTGTAAATCCAATTGTGTGTGAGGGAGTGAATAGGACATTGACAAAAGGCTGTTCCTATCGATTACTATACAGTATAATATTACCACTGGTGTGGGACCTACTACACACTAAACAATGTACAGTGTTATTAATATGTGTAATTAATGGGTGTCATTTCACATAACTACAATTGCAACTACAGCTATATCTACCATGGAGATGTATGAGAAAGAGGCAGGGTGGGCCCATGTTGGCCTGATGAAGACCAGCTCTTGTAGCAATGAGATGCCCTGTAGATTTACACTGCTATTAGATCCACTGAAAAAACACAGTATATATCAGTTTCAAAGCAAAAGGCACAACGGCACACACACACACACACACACACACACACACACACACACACACACACACACACACACACACACACACACTGTCTCTCTCTCTCTCACACACACACACACACACACACACACACACACACACAGCTGTGCTTATTTCAATCAGGTGACATTTGTTGTTAACGAACACTGGAGAGGAGGTGGTCGGCTAACCTTTCAGCGGTGAATTATAGGAATTTACCTTCATGCTTCAATGCTTTTGCTGTTCGCTACTTTTAGTGTCTAAATCAAAGGTTGTATTTGCTACATTGGCACTTTCCCCATTACAAGGGCAGCTGTCGCACAAGCGTATGATGATGGGTAGCATTGCAGACAGCAGCACACCGCCCAGGAGACATGCACAAGTCAATTCACAACAGCAACTGCAATGGTCGTCATATTACCTTCATATCCCCTTACAAGAACAAAATACTGTGTGTGTGTGTGTGTGTGTGTGTGTGTGTGTGTGTGTGTGTGTGTGTGTGTGTGTGTGTGTGTGTGTGATACAGAAACTGAAGATACACTTATGCTCCAGAGGAGGCTCCTCGGAGGAGGAAGGGGAGGATTATCCTCCTCAGTGAATTTCATTTTTTTTAAATGAAAAAAAAAAATCAATTTTAGATAAAACTATACTAAATATATATTCACGTCACCAAATAATTTAATAAAACACACTGTTTTGCAATGAAGGTCTACAGTAGCCTCAACAGCACTCTGTAGAGTAGCACCATGGTGTAGCCAGAGGACAGCTTGCTTCCGTCCTCATCTGGGTACATTGATTTCAATACAAAACCTAGGAGGCTCATGGTTCTCACCCCCTTCCATAGACTTACACAGTTATTATGATAACTTCCATGGGACGACGTCCTCCAACCTATCAGAGTTCTTGCAGAATGAACTGACAGCTTGTCCACCCAATCAAAGTATCATTAAAATGAATGTAGTACTGAAGGAATCAGCTACAGCTAGCTAGCACTGCAGTGCGTGAAATGGGATAGGTAGTTGACTCAAAGAGAGAGAAAGACAATAGTTGAACAGTTTAGAACAAATTAATTTATTAAAAAATGAAGAAGCAGAGGGGGAGATCACTATATTTTGTCATTTTTCTCTCACTTTCACTTTCTAAGCTAGCAAATGCAGCTAGATAGTTTAGCATACTCAAACACCTGACTCGAACAGAGGGATGCTATGTTAGTTAGCTGGCTATAACTATCCAACACAACCCTGGAACTTTTCCAAGTCAAGGTAAGCTTTTGGTTTGACTCATTTATTGTCACCTGTGCCCGTTGGTGTAACTGCTAAACTGCTTACTGACTGTACTGCATGATTAAAGGAGGTTCACTGACGCATTAGTTCTATTAACTATGTTGACTATGACGTTACTTTAGCTAATATGGTGACAACAATGAACGTTTTTTAGTCCACAAATGAATGGAAAAGGTGAGAGGAGGAGAGCGCATAGATAAGAGAAGGAATACAACGTGGCTGTTCAGAAAATGAACTGTGTTTAGGTGTGATCAGGGGTGTATTCATTCCGCCAATTCTTCTTAAACAGAAGGAAACATAACGAAATTGGGACAAACATACCTGAATTTGTCCAATAGAAACTCTTGTTTGCAACTGTTGGACTAATGATTACACCCTAGATCAGCTAGATGCAGGCAAGAGTGTGCAAGGCGGTATTGAATGTGTCACTGTCTGTCCATGTGTCAATGTAGTAGACTAAACCGTTGTTACATTGAACTAGGTGAATGGAATATGAAAGACATTCATTCAATATGCTGTAAAAGAAATAAAGCCATTCTCGTTTTTTTATTTTTTATCATCCTCCCTCATCTTCAGCGGCACCAACCGCCGCTGGTGTGCTCCTATGCAAAAAAATATATATTGAAAAGGTGGGACACTGAAAACAGAGATAGTTGTCCTAGAGGCGATAAGATAAAGAGCCAAAATCGAAAATATTAAAGATGTTTTTTTTGCCTTGGGAGAGCCGAGCGACTGACTCAGTATGATTTCGCAAAGCTCGAACCGTCTCCTCCCCAAGACGTCTCTAATTTATTTAACGGCTCAACAGGTAATTCTTTCCCTGCAAAATGCTGATTTCTCTTCTCGCGAGCTCCTCTTCAGCATGTATTCTAATTACCGGTGGCTCGCTTTGATCCGAGTCTTGCTCCTCACTATACACTGTCTCCAGCTTCCCTGGGATCTCATTTCATTAAGGAGCCTCGTCTTTTCGTTTTTGGCATGCTACTTATTTTCAGGGATACAGCTTCCGTTATGGAGGAGGCAGGGAGGGAGATGTAAAGAGGTAGGTTGTGTATGATAGCGCTAGCTGGTAAAAACAAAAAGGTGGGGGTGAGGTGAACGCTGTCGGAGCGCTGCCATGATGTTTTCCCACGTCGGTCGGATATGTGCTGGGCGGCTCCAAAACACTGTCCGTAGGGGCTTGGGGGAAACCAGAGGTGAGCTGCTGGGGGAGGAGGGGGTTGGAAACGGATTAGCTCTGGCGTCCGAGTCAAGATTACCCCATTAAAAGTTGGAGTGGAGGGTTAAGGAAGCTTTCGTTGTCTACGCCGGCTGATGTTAAGTGCTTCTGTAATTTTGCGCCTCCCAAATCAATCACAGCGTTAACACGTACTGTATAGCACACTGGACATGCTGCAGGAGATGTCTCAAAGCAGGGGATGGCAGGGGATGAGCCGGGAAATCTTTTTAACGGCTCTTTGTTCATTCAGAGGCAAACTAAGGCCTCTATGTCAGAGAGCTGGGGAAAAGTGAAAAGGACAAATCCCCTACCAAAGTATCTCTGCTCTTACTGAGGTATCCTCAACCATCCAGCATATACACTACATGATCAAAAGTATGTGGACAACTGCTTGTCGAACATCTCACTCCAAAATCATGGGCATTAATATGAGGTTTGCTGCTATAACAGCCTCCACTCTTCTGGGAAGGCTTTCAACTGGATGTTGGAACATTGCTCTGGGGACTAGTTTCCATTCAACCACAAGTGTATTAGTGAGGTCGGGCACTGATGTTGGGCGATTAGGCCTGGTGAGCAGTCGGCGTTCCAATTCATCCCAAATGTGTTTGATGGGGTTGAGGTCAGGGCTCTGTGCAGGCTAGTCAAGTTCTTCCACACCGACCTTGCTTTGTGCACGGAGGTATTGTCATGCTGAAACAGGAAAAGGCCTTCCCCTATTCATTGCCCACCTGGATAACTGGATGACTGCATTAATCCAGTGACTAAGTCCCATGAAGGGAACAGACAGAGGTTAGTCTATAACACCACTATACTGTATTGAGGAAGACATTCCCAGGAGGCCAGCATTATCTCCTGGGAGTCACAATGAAGCTCTTTGCATGTTATTACCCACAAGTCTATTCTTCAGGATAGAAGCAAGTAGGGTTCAAATGAGTCCAGTGTTCTTCTGTCTCCAGCCTAGTTACAACAGGGAGCAGGAGGGGGATGTCGGAAAGGCTTGCCGGTCGGACGGACGGAGAAGAGGTCCACGTTATCTCTCTGTGACAGGACAGCATTTCCAGAGCATCGTTTTCAACCTGCGACAGCTCAGTGTTAATTAAAACACAACCCGTTCTCTCACCAGGGGGCCTGAGCCTGCCATTTACAACAACTCTACCACACTGGTAACCCAATACACACACACTCTGCAGACAGACAGACACAAACACAGACTTGCTGAACAGTTAATCAAATGACAAGCCAGTCTATTTGCATTGACCCCCTTTTTATTGCACTGGTTCGATGAACACTCACTAGACTCTACCCACACATACCACATTGACACTCCACACACACACACACACACACACACACACACACACACACACACACACACACACACACACACACAGCTGCTACTCTGTTCATTATCTATCCTGATTGCCAAGTCACTTTTACCCCTACCTACATGTACATATTACCTCAATCACCTCAGCTACCTTGTACATTGACTCGGCATCGGTACCACTTGTATATAGTCTTGTTATTGTTATTGTATAGTGTTCCTATTTCCTTTTTCATTTATTTTGCACATTTTTGTTACTTTTTAACCCTACATTATTGGCAAAGGGCTTGTAAGTTAGCATTTCACAGTAAAGTCTACAGCTGTTGTATTCGGTGCATGTGGCAAATAAAAATTGATTTGATTCATAAAAAGAGCAGCCTTTCAAACAGCGTTACTGTATTTTGGAGAAGCAATTTGATCACACAAAGGCTTTCCTTTGATGGCCACTTATAGGAGCTCTGTCTAATACTAATGACAGAAAGACCATCTTAAAACCACCATACAAATCTGCTGAAACTGGAGTATTACTGTACAATGGGCTATGCATGACAAAGACTAACAACACAATGCACACAGCTTGCGTAAGACTCCAAGGCAAAACAATATGCGATGGAAGGACATGGGTGGCTTTTTCACAACACGGGACCACACAGGAGGTGGGAGCAGGGATGGGGGGGGGGGTTTGTCCATCTGTCCGTCCGTCTGTGTCTCCACATGTCACAACAATTGGCGACACCCACTACGACAGGCTGACCGGTGCCGCCGTGCCACACAGAGTCCCGGTAACACGGCCGGTTACCCTCCTGCTTTACCTGCTGCGATTCCATTAGCAGGCTGCCTGTTCCAGCACTCGAGTGTTTCTGTAGCATATTAAACAGATGAATAGAACAATGCTCCAGGGAGGGAGCGGCCTGTCAATCTCGGATAAAAACACAAAAGCAGAAAATGAAAAAAGCTCATGGCTGAACTCCAGCACTGATAAAACGAGCTGGAATCTTGCATGGAGAGAAAGGGGGTGGGAGGTACGGATGGATGGAAAAACACAGATGGTAAATATTTATTCTCCTATCCTGCTTACTGAACATACACACACGGACACACACAGATGTACGCTCACGCCCACACATTCATAAACCGAGCTGCTACTGTGGTGACCAGAATGACAAGGAGGAAAACGCACAAGTACATACTGTAACAACAAGAACACAATGAACCTTCCGTTACACCAGGAGAGGCTGCATTTTATAGCTTACTTGGTTAAACCATAAGCTACATGTTCCTTGTGTTCCAGATGCATTCTTTTGCATCGCATGCCTTTCCTTTGTTTATTACTAGACAGCTCCCTCTGTTGATTCAATGTACATTCAAAACAAATCCAGAGTGCCTCCCCGCATTCTTCCATCCTCTCTTTTCTGATGTGAAGGAATACATATCAGAGGAATGGATCTGTGGACCGGCATGCGCCTGGTTGGTGTAGGAGGAGTGGATCTGTGGACCGGCATGCGCCTGGTTGGTGTAGGAGGAGTGGATCTGTGGACCAGCATGCGCCTGGTTGGTGTAGGAGGAGTGGATCTGTGGACCGGCATGCGCCTGGTTGGTGTAGGAGGAGTGGATCTGTGGACCGGCATGCGCCTGGTTGGTGTAGGAGGAGTGGATCTGTGGACCGGCATGCGCCTGGTTGGTGTAGGAGGAGTGGATCTGTGGACCGGCATGCGCCTGGTTGGTGTAGGAGGAGTGGATCTGTGGACCGGCATGCGCCTGGTTGGTGTAGGAGGAGTGGATCTGTGGACCGGCATGCGCCTGGTTGGTGTAGGAGGAGTGGAGCGTCCCCTAGTGAAGTCTCGTCTCATCCTGTGAGATTGGAGAGAAAATTCAATCTGGTGCAGCAGTCTGTTTCTGGGCGAGATACTGGGAGATTGAGTGAGCTCTACAGAGACCCGAGAGACTTCACTCCTGTCTTTAGATTCACAGGCATGACACTCGCAGACAGAGAGAGAGAGAGAGAGAGAGAGAGAGAGAGAGACAAAGGCCGAAGACAAAGCCCACCTAAGGACAGCCAAAGAGCAGGCAGTGTGTGTGTGTGTGTGTGTGTGTGTGTGTGTGTGTGTGTGTGTGTGTGTGTGTGTGTGTGTGTGTGTGTGTGTGTGTGTGTGTGTGTGTGTGTGTGTGTGTGTGTGTGTGTGTGTGTGTGTGTGTGTGTGTGTGTGTGTGTGTGTGTGTGTGTGTGTGTGTGTGTGTGTGTGTGTGTGTGTAGGGGACCATTGGGGCAACGATGCAAAGAAGCGGGTGGCAGATGAAGTAAATTATTCTCTGGGAGGAAGGAACGATATATCATAAACTCAACCCATTTCAACAAATCACCATTGGGAGCCATAAAAACCTGCCATCTTTCAGCATTCATCTCATTGTTTTATCTTCAACAAAACAGATCTGAAACTAGACAATAGAATAGTGTTAGCAAAATGGGACAGAAATCAAACAGAGGCAAAACGCAGGTACAGTACTGATCTCACTCTGTGAGTGCGGATGTCGCAAATCATTTTTAATGGTCGTCATCTGATGGTTCATTACGTTAAACTATCCTGGCTAATATCCTCTAATCCATGGCTGTCCCATGTCCTGAGGCTATGAGCTCAGAGAGAGGAGAGGGGCGGCGGTGGGGAGAGAGGGGGGCAGTAGCCCAGTGTATAAGCAGGTTAATTGCCCTGGAGCAGAGACTGGCTGGGTCGCAGAAAGAGGAGCCCGTTTTAGTTTAATTGTAAATCGTCACATTCTGTAACCATGTACTGTTCTGTTCTGCGCCAGCCAGGCACACAGGCAGACTGACAGGCAGCACAGAGGCAGGCAGGTTCGCAGGCGGTCAGCGAGTCAGTCAGTCTCAAGGGCAGCACAGAGGCATGCAGGTTCGCAGGCAGGCAACCAGCCAGTCAGTCTCAAGGGCAGCACAGAGACATGCAGGCAGGTAGGCAGGCGGGCAGCCAGTCAGTCCCAGGGGCAGCACAGTGACATGCAGGCAGGTAGGCAGGCGGACAACCAGTCCCAGGGGCAGCACAGTGACATGCAGGCAGGTAGGCAGGCGGACAGCCAGTCAGTTCCAGGGGCAGCACAGTGACATGCAGGCAGGTAGGCAGGCGGACAGCCAGTCAGTTCCAGGGGCAGCACAGTGACATGCAGGCAGGTAGGCAGGCGGACAGCCAGTCCCAGGGGCAGCACAGTGACATGCAGGCAGGTAGGCAGGCGGACAGCCAGTCCCAGGGGCAGCACAGTGACATGCAGGCAGGTAGGCAGGCGGACAGCCAGTCCCAGGGGCAGCAGAGTGACATGCAGGCAGGTAGGCAGGCGGACAGCCAGTCCCAGGGGCAGCACAGTGACATGCAGGCAGGTAGGCAGGCGGACAGCCAGTCCCAGGGGCAGCACAGTGACATGCAGGCAGGTAGGCAGGCGGACAGCCAGTCAGTTCCAGGGGCAGCACAGTGACATGCAGGCAGGTAGGCAGGCGGACAGCCAGTCAGTCTCAAGGGCAGCACAGTGGCATGCAGGCAGGTAGGCAGGGGGGCAGCCAGTCAGTCCCAGGGGCAGCACAGGGGCATGCAGGCAGGTAGGCAGGGGGGCAGCCAGTCAGTCCCAGGGGCAGCACAGTGGCATGCAGGAAGGTAGGCAGTGGGGCAGCCAGTCCCAGGGGCTGCACAGTGGCATGCAGGCAGGTAGGCAGGGGGGCAGCCAGTCCCAAGGGGCTGCACAGTGGCATGCAGGCAGATAGGCAGGGGGGCAGCCAGTCAGTCCCAGGGGCAGCACAGTGGCATGCAGGCAGGTAGGCAGGGGGCAGCCAGTCCCAGGGGCTGCACAGTGGCATGCAGGCAGGTAGGCAGGCGGACAGCCTGTCCCAGGGGCAGCACAGTGGCATGCAGGCAGGTAGGCAGGGGGGCAGCCAGTCCCAGGGGCTGCACAGTGGCATGCAGGCAGGTAGGCAGGGGGGCAGCCAGTCCCAGGGGCAGCACAGTGGCATGCAGGCAGGTAGGCAGGGGGGCAGCCAGTCCAAGGGGCAGCACAGGGGCATGCAGGCAGGTAGGCAGGGGGGCAGCCAGCCAGTCCCAGGGGCAGCACAGTGGCATGCAGGCAGGTAGGCAGGGGGGCAGCCAGCCAGTCCCAGGGGCAGCACAGTGGCATGCAGGCAGGTAGGCAGGCGGACAGCCAGTCCCAGGGGCAGCACAGTGACATGCAGGCAGGTAGGCAGGCGGACAGCCAGTCCCAGGGGCAGCACAGTGACATGCAGGCAGGTAGGCAGGCGGACAGCCAGTCCCAGGGGCAGCACAGTGACATGCAGGCAGGGGGGCAGCCAGTCCCAGGGGCAGCACAGTGACATGCAGGCAGGTAGGCAGGCGGACAGCCAGTCCCAGGGGCAGCACAGTGGCATGCAGGCAGGTAGGCAGGCGGACAGCCAGTCCCAGGGGCAGCACAGTGACATGCAGGCAGGTAGGCAGGCGGACAGCCAGTCCCAGGGGCAGCACAGTGGCATGCAGGCAGGTAGGGGTCTCACTGACTGTATGTGATGACGGGTGGTTGAGCGCGTTGTGTGCTCGGGTGAGAGCGCTGACACACAGCGCCACCGAAAGGAGGGAGATGTAAAATGGCTGTACTCCTCACACACGTCAAGACAAACCCCCTTGGTCTAAAGGAAGTGTGAGTTCTCCAGTACTGAAGATAGATGCAGCCTAAGGAATCTTAGCCACACTGTTTGATCAAAACAAGTGGCTCTGAATCTTCTAATATTTCTATACCACCTGTCCTGGGGTCTGTCTCTGCCATCTTGACCTTCATATGGATGCCTTCTACTGCTCCACCCCAGAGCTCTATGCTCTCTCCCCATCCACACACAACTCAAGCCCCCCTGCCATCCCTTACCCTCTGAGCTGCCCTCCCTCTCCTCTCCTACCTCCCCCTCCTTCCTTCCATTCCTTCTTTGCATTCCTCTCCTGGGCTGGGTCCTGGAACACAGCCCGCTCGGGCTGCCCGGCCGGCCCTGTCCGTTTTCATTCCCCTCTGAGAGGACAAGTAATTTGGGAGAGAGGGGAGCAGATGACCAATGGCTTCTGACCTTTTCTCCCTCAATATAACTCCTCCGCGCCGCGCCGAGAAAGTGGCAATCAGACTAGGCAGAAGTGACACCCTGATCTGAGCATGGCCGAGCCCCACACAATCACAGTGTCACTTACCATCAATATGCGACTGTGGCTGGATGGGTTGGTGGTGGAATGAAGGGGTCTGAGGGTGAGAGTTGGGTTAGCTTAGCTGTGGTGCTGCACAGGTCAAAGCCAGGGCTCCCCTGACAACACACACACACACACACACATTTGGCTCAAGTTTTTGCAGGACAGCAAAGACTAACTTGCATGCTTTCTCTTTGCTCCAGAAAGTCATTTTTCTGTTTCACCAACTACAATAAGGTTACCATTTGATGCCAGTTAGTCTTGGGCTTTCATTTCAATGCACATTTTGCAGTGGGGACTTGTGAGGAGGAGAAGCAGGGGCTTTTGCTCTTTTGTGAGGCCCCACCGTCCAATCAGAGCAGTTGAGCTGCGGTACCCAAAACCATCCCCACTATGAAAGGATTCATTCAGTCATTCATAGCAATAGATTTGAGTGTCCATCACGGGGTCTTCAGATTCCAGACGAGTGAATTACATAAACCGGGGGAAAATCACAGGATAATATTTCATGGCCTGCTCAATATGAGGCAGTTTCATGACTGTTACTGTCAGACGTGTGAGGAGGACGTAAGCCAGTGTGAAATACAATGAAACGCTGTGCACTCTGGGAACACATGTTAGAACATGAGGTGCCATGAAATAGACTGACTTAGAGAGTGGTTTCAGGAAATACACTGTGGACACCGGGGCCACAGTGAGCGTGGCTTCCTAGTGGAACAAAGTATTGTGGGATGCAAACAAAGTATGCACAGTTATGGATTAATCTGTATTTAAACCAAGGAAATATGTAAAGAGAAATTATATTACAGATTATTTTCAAACCACCTAAACTAGTTAGAGCTGAGGGAAGAGTTTGGGATATAAGGAAACAAATCGTTCTTCAGGCATGCGTTTCCATGTTGAGACGAGAGACAGAAAGAACAAATCTAAGTGATGATATGTCTCAAAAGGGGGCATTATCATTTGAAAAGATCCCGTCAGTGTGGCTTCATCCCCTCTGTGCTGAAAATGAAATTGTCTGATGTGCAACATTTACCTTTGGCGCGCTTGGCCCTGATCAGGCGCGAGGGTCGCGGCTCCACGTGTCATCTGGCGGCTCCATCGCCGTGCCTCCAATTTACACATCGCACTGCTCTGCATTTCAAAGGATCCCCAGCGCCAGCCTCCTGTTAGCAATCGCTATCTGGGTCCCGCCGCGCGGAGGCAAGATTAGGCCAGCTGGAGAAACTACTCGCTGCTCTACACCCCCGTTACCCCCTCCACACACCCCATTTACATTTTCATATTAGATGTTCCTCCCCTTTTCATCCCTCCTTCCCCCTCCTGGGCCTTAACTAGCATGCCCTCCACATCTCTCTCTCTCTCTCTCTCTCTCTCTCTCTCTCTCTCTCTCTCGGAATAATCAATGAAACTTTTGAAGTAAAGACAAATAATGGCGTTCCTTAGCATTGCAGATTTCAAGTAATTCATCTATAAGAAAGAGAGCATGTTTTAGCATAACATAAATAGATCAAAGAGTTACTCATAAATCTGAGTTGGGGAAAAAAACACATTCAAACAATATTGCCAAATTAAAGTTGGAGATAAAAAGGAGTTCACAGGCTCTTATGAGATTGTGAGCTGTTCTGTGAATTTGCAACCAAGCCCGAAACATCGTACAGCGAATCCATGATCTAAGGTTTTTCACTTCAAAAGTGCAAAAACTTCTAAATACAGACTGTCTGAGAAAGACATGAGAGCCAACGAACTGCTACTTTCTCCCTGCACTCCTCTAAACCATGTATATGCTGAGGAGATAATGAAATGAAACAGGCATGAAGAAGGCGACCCTGACACTCTGACTCCATCAGCAGCCAAGTGGTGGTGGGGGGGGGGGGTCAATTCTGAAGCAGGCCACCTCTCTCTCTTCCTCCTAGCTCCCTCCTTCCCTTTCTATCTCTCTGAGATGGACTAGATGCTTATGGAGGAGAGAGGAGAGTTTGATTATCTGGGAGGAGGTCCAAGCTGAGACGAAAACCCTCCATTCTGAATACCTGTCTCACTGGCAGACCTCGTTTACTCTGTTTGGGGGACAATCTCATTTAGAGGGACGCTGGATGGACTTGCAGCCCAAAGAGAAAGGGAGAAAGAATCAAAGAGAGTAAGAGAGAGATAAATAGAAAGGGAGAGAACTAAGGTGATGCATTGCTCCAGTAAACACCCATGACTCACCCCGCATATCAAGGGCAGGGAATCACCCGCTCTCTGTCCTATTCTCAATGCCTTCACGTTGAACAAACACTGAGGCTTCACTTCCCCTTCTGTAGGTCTGGCTCTGCAGAGATGAATAATCTCTCTCTCCCAGCCCATAGAATGCACTACATTATATCAAGTCGTCTTAAGGTGCCATATAGCATCAATACAGTATTGTGTTCCTTGGAGGGCGCCATATCCCGTTGGGTACATCCAATACACTAGAGGTCTTTCAAACTCCAAACATTGCTTGCTTCTAATAAATTCAAGGGATACGAGGAAAAATAAGACTGCTAAGATATTTGAGCCTGTGAATGTGTAAATATCTGTTTGCGCTTGGATGGTGAGCATGGAGTGGTAAGGAGAGAGGAGGATAGATAGGGAGAGAGGGAGGCAGAGAGGGAAGGAGAGAGGGAGTAAGGAAGGCAGAGAGGGAGAGAGGAAGGCAGAAAATGAGGCAGAGAGGGAGAGGAGGCAGAGAGGAGGCAGAGAGGGAGAGAAGGCAGAGAGGGAGAGAGGGAGGCAGAGAGGGAGAGAAGGCAGAGAGGGAGGCAGAGAGGGATGCAGAGAGGAAGGCAGAGAAAAAGAGAGAGGAAGGCAGAGAGGGAGAGAGGATGGCAGAAAAGGAGGCAGAGAAGAAGGCAGAGAGGGAGAGAGGAAGGCAGAGATGGAGGCAGAGAGGGTTGCAGAGAGGTAGAGAGGGAGGCAGAGAGAGGCAGAGAGGAGGGAGAGAGGGAAGGAGGCCGAGAGGGAGGGAGAGATGGAGAGAGAAAGGCAGAGAAGGAGAGACCTGGGGGCAGAAAGGGAGGCAGATAGGGAGAGAGGAGGCAGAGAAGGAGAGAGGGAGAGAGGAAGGCAGAGTGAGAGAGGAAGGAGAGAGGAGGCAGAGAGGGGGGCAGAGAGGGAGAGAGGGCGGCAGAGAGGGAAAGAGGGCGGCAGAGGGAGAGAGGAATGCAGAGAGGGACGCAGAGAGGAATGCAGAGAGGGAGAGAGAGAGGGACACAGAGAGGGAGACAGAGAGGGACACCGAGAGGGGGGCAGAGAGGAAGGCAGAGGGAGAGAGGGATGCAGAGAGGGAGGCAGAGAGGGAGGCAGAGAGGGAGAGAGGGATGCAGAGAGGGAGGGAGAGAGGGAGGCAGAGAGGGAGGTAGAGAGGGAGGCAGAGTTGGAGAGTGGGAGAGAGGGAGGCAGAGCGGGAGAGAGGGAGGCAGAGAGGGGAGAGGAAGGCAGAGAGGGAGGCAGAGAGGGGAGAGAGGGAGGCAGAGAGGGAGGCAGAGAGGGAGAGAGGGATGCAGAGAGGGAGAGAGGAGGCAGAGAGGGAGGGAGAGAGGGAGACAGGAGGCAGAGAGGGAGGCAGAGAGGGAGAGAGGGAGAGAGGGAGGCAGAGAGGCAGAGAGGCATAGGGGAAGGCAGAGAGGGAGAGAGGAGGCCGAGAGGGATGCAGAGAGGGAGAGAGGGAGGCAGAGAGGAAGGCAGAGAGGGAGAGAGGGATGCAGATAGGGAGGCAGAGTCGGAGAGCGGGAGAGAGGGAGGCAGAGTGGGAGAGAGGAAGGCATAGAGGGAGAGAGGAAGGCAGAGAGGAGGAGAGGAAGTCAGAGAGGGAGAGAGAAAGGCAGAGAGGGAGAGAGAAAGGCAGAGAGGGAGAGAGAAAGGCAGAGAGGGAGGCAGAGAGGGAGAGAGGGGGCAGAGAGGCAGAGAGGCAGAGGGGAAGGCAGAGAGGGAGAGAGGAGGCCGAGAGGGATGCAGAGAGGGAGAGAGGGAGGCATAGAGGGAGAGAGGAAGGCAGAGAGGGAGAGAGGAAGGCAGAGAGGGAGAGAGGAACGCAGAGAGGGAGAGAGAAAGGCAGAGAGGGAGAGAGGGGCAGAGGGGGAGAGAGGAGGCCGAGAGGGATGCAGAGAGGGAGAGAGGAAGGCATAGAGGGAGAGAGGAAGGCAGAGAGGGAGAGAGGAAGGCAGAGAGGGAGAGAGTAAGGCAGAGAGGGAGGCAGAGAGGGAGAGAGGAAGGCAGAGAGGGAGGCAGAGAGGGAGAGAGAGATGCAGAGAGGGAGAGAGGAGGCAGAGAGGGAGGCAGAGAGGGAGAGAGGGATGCAGAGAGGCAGAGAGGAAGGCAGAGAGGGAGAGAGGAGGCAGAGAGGAAGGCAGAGAGGGAGAAAGGAGGCAGAGAGGGAGAGAGGGAGAGAGAGAGGCAGAGAGGCAGAGAGGAAGGCAGAGAGGGAGAGAGGAGGCCGAGAGGGATGCAGAGAGGGAGAGAGGGAGGCAGAGAGGAAGGCAGAGAGGGAGAGAGGGATGAAGAGAGGGAGGCAGAGTGGGAGAGAGGAAGGCATAGAGGGAGAGAGGAAGGCAGAGAGGGAGAGAGGAAGGCAGAGAGGGAGAGAGGAAGGCAGAGAGGGAGAGAGGAAGGCAGAGAGGGAGGCAGAGAGGGAGAGAGGGGGCAGAGAGGGAGTGAGGGATGCATAGAGGGAGAGAGGGATGCAGAGAGGGAGAAAGGAGGCAGAGAGGGAGAGAGGGATGCAGAGAGAGAGGCAGAGAGGGAGAGGGATGCAGAGAGGGAGGGAGAGAGAGAGGTAGAGAGGGAGGCAGAGTTGGAGAGTGGGAGAGAGGGAGGCAGAGCGGGAGAGAGGGATGCAGAGAGAGAGAGAGGAAGGCAGAGAGGGAGAGAGGAAGGCAGAGAGGGAGGCAGAGGGGGAGAGCGGAAGGCAGAGAGGGAGGCAGAGAGGGAGAGAGGGATGCAGAGAGGGAGAGAGGAGGCAGGGAGGGAGGCAGAGAGGGAGAGAGGGATGCAGAGAGGCAGAGAGGAAGGCAGAGAGGGAGAGAGGAGGCAGAGAGGAAGGCAGAGAGGGAGAGAGGAGGCAGAGAGGGAGGCAGAGAGGGAGAAAGGGAGGCAGAGAGGCAGAGGGGAAGGCAGAGAGGGAGAGAGGAGGCCGAGAGGGATGCAGAGAGAGAGGGAGGCAGAGAGGAAGGCAGAGAGGGAGAGAGGGATGCAGAGAGGGAGGCAGAGTCGGAGAGCGGGAGAGAGGGAGGCAGAGTGGGAGAGAGGAAGGCAGAGAGGGAGAGAGGAGGCCGAGAGGGATGCAGAGAGGGAGAGAGGGAGGCAGAGAGGAAGGCAGAGAGGGAGAGAGGGATGCAGAGAGGGAGGCAGAGAGGGAGGCAGAGAGGGAGAGAGGGATGCAGAGAGGGAGGGAGAGAGGGAGGCAGAGAGGGAGGTAGAGGGGGAGGCAGAGTTGGAGAGTGGGAGAGCGGGAGGCAGAGCGGGAGAGAGGGAGGCAGAGAGGGAGAGAGGAAGGCAAAGAGGGAAAAAAGAAGGCAGAGAGGGAGGCAGAGAGGGAGAGAGTAAGGCAGAGAGGGAGGCAGAGAGGGAGAGAGGAAGGCAGAGAGGGAGGCAGAGAGGGAGAGAGAGATGCAGAGAGGGAGAGAGGAGGCAGAGAGGGAGGCAGAGAGGGAGAGAGGGATGCAGAGAGGCAGAGAGGAAGGCAGAGAGGGAGAGAGGAGGCAGAGAGGAAGGCAGAGAGGGAGAAAGGAGGCAGAGAGGGAGAGAGGGAGAGAGAGAGGCAGAGGGGAAGGCAGAGAGGGAGAGAGGAGGCCGAGAGGGATGCAGAGAGGGAGAGAGGGAGGCAGAGAGGAAGGCAGAGAGGGAGAGAGGGATGAAGAGAGGGAAGCAGAGTGGGAGAGAGGAAGGCATAGAGGGAGAGAGGAAGGCAGAGAGGGAGAGAGGAAGGCAGAGAGGGAGAGAGGAAGGCAGAGAGGGAGAGAGGGGGCAGAGAGGGAGTGAGGGATGCATAGAGGGAGAGAGGGATGCAGAGAGGGAGAGAGGAGGCAGAGAGGGAGGCAGAGAGGGAGAGAGGGATGCAGAGAGGCAGGCAGAGAGGGAGAGAGGAGGCAGAGAGGTAGGCAGAGAGGGAGAGAGGAGGCAGAGAGGGAGGCAGAGAGGGAGAGAGGGAGGCAGAGAGGCAGAGGGGAAGGCAGAGAGGGAGAGAGGAGGCCGAGAGGGATGCGGAGAGGGAGAGAGGGAGGCAGAGAGGAAGGCAGAGAGGGAGAGAGGGATGCCGAGAGGGAGGCAGAGTTGGAGAGCGGGAGAGAGGGAGGCAGAGTGGGAGAGAGGAAGGCAGAGAGGGAGAGAGGAAGGCAGAGAGGGAGAGAGGAAGGCAGAGGGGGAGGCAGAGAGGGAGAGAGGGATGCAGAGAGGGAGAGAGGAGGCAGAGAGGGAGGCAGAGAGGGAGTGAGGGATGCAGAGAGGGAGAGATGAGGCAGAGAGGGAGGCAGAGAGGGAGAGAGGGAGGCAGAGAGGGAGAGAGGGATGCAGAGAGGCAGAGAGGAAGGCAGAGAGGGAGAGAGGAGGCAAAGAGGAAGACAGAGAGGCAGAGGGGAAGGCAGAGAGGGAGAGATGAGGCCAAGAGGGATGCAGAGAGGGAGAGAGGGAGGCAGAGAGGAAAGCAGAGAGGGAGAGAGGGATGCAGAGAGGGAGGCAAAGAGGGAGGCAGAGAGGGAGAGAGGGATGCAGAGAGGGAGGGAGAGAGGGAGGCAGAGTTGGAGAGTGGGAGAGAAGGAGGCAGAGCGGGAGAGAGGGAGGCAGAGAGGGAGAGAGGAAGGCAGAGAGGGAGAGAGGAAGGCAGAGAGGGAGAGGAAGGCAGAGAGGGATGCAGAGAGGGAGAGGGATGCAGAGAGGGAGAGAGGAGGCAGAGAGGGAGGCAGAGAGGGAGAGAGGAGGCAGAGAGGGGGTGAGGGATGCAGAGGGGGAGAGAGGGATGCAGAGAGGGAGAGAGGAGGCAGAGAGGGAGGCATAGAGGGAGAGAGGGATGCACAGAGGCAGAGAGGAAGGCAGAGAGGGAGAGAGGAGGCAGAGAGGAAGGCAGAGAGGGAGTGGAGGCCGAGAGGGATGCAGAGAGGAAGGCAGAGAGGGATGCAGAGAGGGAGGCAGAGTTGGAGAGCGGGAGAGAGGGAGTCAGAGTGGGAGCGAGGAAGGCAGAGAGGGAAGGAGAGGAGAGGCAGAGAGACTCATTTGACATTTTCTGCATGTTCCTGATGGCAGACGGCTGACCTTCAGCACAGACACGCTTGGGTGGTTAACAGAGCTCAAATTACGTCCGTTCCAAAGAACTACATGAAACAGCCAGTATGCTTTAAAGTTGTTCAATTAGATGATCCTTTTCATTTCTTTCTTCTAGTGTGCAATCAAGGGACAGACACACCACCAACAACCAAACACGCTGGTGCATATGCTGCCAAGCACACACAGTGAGGGTGAGGGAGGGGAGGGAGAGAAATTGTAACCAATCGTTGCAGCAGCTTCAGGAGACAGCTTCCAGACCTGGACACAGAAAGCCTTCATGTGGAAAAATGTTGTCTTACGATGAAGGATGAATAAATTTAATAACAAGAAAACTTGTTTAGAAAACAGAAATGATATTCCAATTGAGGGAATATGGGGAAATTATTATATTTATTTGTAAACAACCAATTACTAATGCAACTCATAATGTATGTGTCTCTGTTAAAAAGTAACAATCAAGTCCAGGGCGCTCATGCTGACAGTCACACACACACACACACACACGTCTCCTCTCTCACACACCAGTCCCCTCTCTCACACTTCGATGTGATTCCTTCTCTCTGTGACTGATGCTGCTCTGCATCCCACCATCCTGTCGAGGTGACAGTCATTTGGACTGAAGCTCATCACACATTAACATTCGGCTGTGTGCGCGCGTGTGGAAAAGGGAGGGACTGGGTACTTTCAGGGGATTTGCAGTAATTATATGACAAAATGCTGGCGAATCTCTCTGGGTGCTGAATAGAGGCCCACGGGTCAGAGGATGGAGCACTCTCGACTGGGTAATTTGTAAATGTCATTCAGGTGGGGTCCTCTGTCAAAACCACGCCAGCCAGCAGGGAGTGAGGGTGGAGGGAGTGAGGGTGGAGGGAATGAGGCTAGAAAAAAGAAAAGCACAGCAACCTTTAGTCATGCAGATTATTCTAAAACAGATGCCAGGTCTCCCTCCTTCTGAAGGACTGGGCTGCTGTGGTCTGCTGTGGTCTGCTGGGCTGCTGTGGGCTGCTGGGCTGCTGTGGTCTGCTGGTCTGCTGTGGTCTGCTGTGGTCTGCTGGGCTGCTGTGGTCTGCTGTGGGCTGCTGGGCTGCTGTGGTCTGCTGTGGTCTGCTGGGCTGCTGTGGTCTGCTGGGCTGCTGTGGTCTGCTGTGGTCTGCTGGGCTTCTGTGGTCTGCTGTGGTCTGCTGTGGTCTGCTGTGGTCTGCTGGGCTGCTGTGGTCTGCTGTGGTCTGCTGGGCTGCTGTGGTCTGCTGTGGTCTGCTGGGCTGCTGTGGTCTGCTGGGCTGCTGTGGTCTGCTGTGGTCTGCTGGGCTTCTGTGGTCTGCTGTGGTCTGCTGTGGTCTGCTGTGGTCTGCTGGGCTGCTGTGGTCTGCTGTGGTCTGCTGGGCTGCTGTGGTCTGCTGTGGTCTGCTGGGCTGCTGTGGTCTGCTGGGCTGCTGTGGTCTGCTGTGGTCTGCTGTGGTCTGCTGGGCTGCTGCTGACTGGTCAGGGATTTCCTCATGCAATATGCAAACATATTGTATGTTCAGTCAAAATGTGCATGAATGATACAAATATGTTCACGGTCATATAATACTACCGTAGTTGTTTTGACAATAGGTGCAGCCTATGAGAGGCAAAATGGATGTTGATTCCAGTCTAAAAATATTAGGAGTTTTGTTGTGTGACACTGAATGAATTTGTGTGAGCGTGAATAGTGTGAATATCTGTGTTTTTCTGTGCCTGCTCTGAACAGACAGGTGACAGAGGTAAGACGTGGGGGAGTATAATTAGGGGTGTGTTGTCAAACGAGACCAACAACAGAGCGCGTTACTCCGGCTTCAGATAATCACTGTGACGCGTATAGCCCAAGCATCAATCGATGTGCTATTCCCATTATCTTTTAAAAGAGCTGGCTCATTTCCCTTTAAGTGGCCTATCAGTGTTGCCTCTAAAACAGGCCATTAGGGGCCGCCTGGCCTCCCAACATGCCAACCCAGGTGTCTGGGAGTGACACCCACCACCTTCAGCTACCCTAGCCCCATTCGAGGGGATGCATGAGGGGCCAGGGAGGAGGCATGCCTGGGTCACCCTCTCATCCACCCCATGGCAGTCATCCACAATACAACAGAGTTGGTCATTCATACGTAATCATGAAGCCATGGTGGTTGGGCATGCATTCGGAACAGAAAGCGTCAAGGACTCTATCTGGCGCAGTCACTAGATGAACGCACTAGACTGCATCACAATAAGGTGTATAATGTTTGCTCTTACCCACTAATTATTTATGTATATATATTTTCTACTATGAGCACAAATACAATAAGGAGAAATTAATGGCTTCTTAAATACATGTAACTTATAGCCAAGGTTGACTTTTAACATTGGTGGTGCCAGATGTCCCTACCTTCAAAAATGTTAAGAAATCCCCTCAATGTGAATTGAATGTGATGCAGTGTTTGATTGTTTGCAGTGTGTTAATTACAGGGCTAGTGAGACGGGAGCTACAGTAGCTTAAATACATGAACCAGTGACCCTCAGAAAATGCCAATCAATGGCCACCACAAGAAACCCTATGTCTCCTGCTAATTGAATTTCATTGAAACCAAGGCTAGGTCTTCTAGTTGTAATCTGTGTCGCTGTTTACTCAACAGATTAATTCAGTTCCATCCTTCAAGGCAACACAATCCTTCATATAAAATAAAAAATATTGAGCTTGAAGACCCTGTCCATGGACATGAGTCACCAAGACAGGGCATTGACAGAAGTAGTGTTGCAATGGTAATATTTTAAAAAAGCTGTCATCAATGGACAGAATCTGCTATCAGCAACAGATCAAGGACAGAGTATTATAGTGAAATGGAGAAAGCTGGGAGCCTTCATTTCAGAAAACAAAAGCAAGAGAAAACTCAGTCTCATCCAACCCAACAAGAGTTGAAGATTCTAGGCGCATTAGAAAAAGGAGGCCCATTTATTTTTAAAAGAGAGGGAACGGACACATATTTCCTGCAGTGGCTGGCGGAGACACTCATTGGTGACTTTTATGTCTCGGTAGTGGGAGGAAAGGCACTATCAGACTATTGGTGTTTATTACTGGGGGTATTAATGGGGCCTGCTGAAGTGATGTTATACTGTTTCTGTCTGGTTGCACCACGCCACACTGCTGAAGTGATGTTATACTGTTTCTGTCTGGTTGCACCACGCCACACTGCTGAAGTGATGTTATACTGTTTCTGTCTGGTTGCACCACGCCACACTGCTCCGTTCGTCACCCCTCCATGGCTGATTGTTGCAGTAGGTGCCTGTGATAGCTACTATTCTATGTGCTCTTAAAAGCTTTGCCTTGAACCAAACTGCTTGCCTGACTCTCCCAAACCATCTGGTGATTCTGAATACCCCGTCCTCTGGTAAAATAGGTAAATATAAAGAAGTCTATGAATTCCCAGGCAGGTCCCTATATTGGCCCATCTATAGAACAGGGGAACTATCAACCTGAGGCATGTGCTAGGCCAGCTCGATTTCATTTTAGATTTACACTGTAACCCTTCAACCCCTCTGTCTTCTTCTTCAATTCAAAATTGGGAATGACACAACTTCCACGTCGAACGAATTAAGTGCCCTTCAAATCGGTGAACCAAGCTGTGAAATTGAAAAAGGGGACTAGATTCCAAAAAAGCCCTAAGCAGCCGATTATGACCACTTGAATTAACTCAAGGCTAATGACTTTAGCACAGGTGTGAGTTTAACTAACTAGGCTACATCACAGGGAGTTAGTTACCCATGAACATTCCACTTTGTCATGATAAACAGTAGCCAGGCAGTCTGGGGAATCTGCCTGTGCTGTATTTTAGGCTGTATCAGAGGGATAGGGGGAGTGGGTGGGTGTTGTGGGGTAGAGAGTGGGTCCCAGTCCCTCCACAGTGCAGGCCTGACTGCAGCCCAATCACTGAGAACCTCATGCCGTCGGGGACCATCCCATTTGAATGCTCCGGCTTTCTTTATCAGTGGCACAAGTGGTGCATAAAAATTGCTTGGGATTAATTTGTGGGGCCTGTGAACACACAGCTGGGATCAGTGAATACAGCTTCCTCAGAGGTGGTGCTCCTTAAATACTGGGTTTACCACGCTTTTATTAAAGGCTGGGCTGCCCCATTGAAGTGTTATATTTTCCCCAAGCCAAAGTCGATGGTGCAACTTGAAATGGCATTTAGAAAATGATAACATACAACTTACAAAGCGATATAGGATTTGACTCTCCCTCTTTAGCTGTGAAGCGTGCTATCCTCCCCAAGCACACAGGATCGCAGTGTGATGTGTAAATAACTACAGTATGATTTGTGTAGATAACTACAGTATAACAGTGTGATGTGTAGATAACTACAGTATAACACATTGTGATTTGTGTAGATAACTACAGTATAACAGTGTGATGTGTAGATAACTACAGTATAACACATTGTGATTTGTGTAGATAACTACAGTATAACACATTGTGATTTGTGTAGGTAACTACAGTATAACACATTGTGATTTGTGTAAATAACTACACTATAACACATTGTGATTTGTGTAAATAACTACAGTATAACACATTGTGATTTGTGTAAATAACTACACTATAACACATTGTGATTTGTGTAAATAACTACAGTATAACACATTGTGATTTGTGTAAATAACTACACTATAACACATTGTGATTTGTGTAAATAACTACACTATAACACATTGTGATTTGTGTAAATAACTACAGTATAACACATTGTGATTTGTGTAAATAACTACACTATAACACATTGTGATTTGTGTAAATAACTACAGTATAACACAGTGTGGAGTAAAAGTACAGGGGCTTTTCTACCAACTCCACTTCTGTCCAAAAATACAATACATTTTTGTTGTAGCGCAACACTAACACATCAGTGCACCACTAGAGGTTCTCCTCCACAGCGTATGTGGTTCTCTGTGGTTTTCCTCCATAGTGTATATGGTTCTCCTCCACAGTGCGTCTGTGGTTCTCCTCCATAGTATTGGTGGTTCTCTGTGGTTCTCCTCCATAGTGTATGTTGTTCTCTGTGGTTCTCTGTGGTTTTCCTCCATAGTGTATATGGTTCTCCTCCACAGTGCATCTGTGGTTCTCCTCCATAGTGTCGGTGGTTCTCTGTGGTTCTCCTCCATAGTGTATGTTGTTCTCTGTGGTTCTTCTCCTCCAGTGTGTCTGTGGTTCTCTGTGGGTCTCCTCCATGGTGTATGTGGTTCTCCTCCACAGTGTGTCTGTGGTTCTCCTCCAAAGAGTGTCTGTGGTTCTCTGATTTTGCAGGTTTTCCTACTTACAAAGCATGTAGAGGTCTGTCGTATTTATCATATCATATTGTACACTTCAACTGTGAGAGAAGGAATCTAAAACAAAAATCCAGAAAATCACATTGTATGACTTTTAAGTAATTAATTTGCATTTTATTGCATGAGATAAGTATTTGATCACCTACCAACCAGTAAGAATTCTCGGCTCTCACAGACCTGTTAGTCTTTCTTTAAGAACCCCTCCTGTTCTCCACTCATTACCTGTATTAACTGCACCTGTTTGAACTCGTTACCTGTATAAAAGACACCTGTCAAGACACTCAAACAGACTCCAACCTCTCCACAATGGCCAAGACCAGAGCTGTGTAAGGACATCAGGGATAAAATTGTAGACCTACACAAGGCTGGGATGCCTGTAGCCACAGGACAATAGGCAAGCAGCTTGGTGAGAAGGCAACAACTGTTGGTGCAATTATTAGAAAATGGAAGACGTTCAAGTTGACGGTCAATCATCCTCAGTCTGGGGCTCCATGCAAGATCTCACCTCGTGGGGCATCAATGATCATGAGGAAGGTGAGGGATCAGCCCAGAACTACACGGCAGGACCTGGTCAATGACCTGAAGAGAGTTGGGACCACAGTCTCAAAGAAAACCATTAGTAACACACTATGCTGTCATGGATTAAAATCCTGCAGCGCACGCAAGGTCCCCCTGCTCAAACCAGCGCATGTCCAGGCCCGTCTGAAGTTTGCCAATGACCATCTGGATGATCCAGAGGAGGAATGGGAGAAGGTCATGTGGTCTGATGAGACAAAAATAGAGCTTTTTAGTCTAAACTCCACTCGCCATGTTTGGAGGAAGAAGAAGGATGAGTACAACCCCAAGAACACCATCCCAACCGTGAAGCATGGAGGTGGAAACATAATTCTTTGGGGATGCTTTTTTGCAAAAGGGGACAGGACGACTGCACCGTATTGAGGGGAGGATGGATGGGGCCATGTATCGCAAGATCTTGGCCAACAACCTCCTTACCTCAGTAAGAGCATTGAAGATGGGTCGTGGCTGGGTCTTCCAGCATGACAACCACCCAAAACACACAGCCAGGGCAACTAAGGAGTGGCTCCGTAAGAATCATCTCAAGGTCTTGGAGTGGCCTAGCCAGTCTCCAGACCTGAATCCAATAGAAAATCTTTGGAGGGAGCTGAAAGTCCGTATTGCCCAGCGACAGCCCCGCAACCTGAAGGATCTGGAGAAGGTCTGTATGGAGGAGTGGGCCAAAATCCCTGCTGCAGTGTGTGCAAACCTGGTCAAGAACTACAGGAAACGTATGATCTCTGTAATTGCAAACAAATGTTTCTGTACCAAATATTAAGTTCTGCTTTTCTGATGTATCAAATAGTTATGTCATGCAATAAAATGCAAATTAATTAATTACTTAAATATGTAATTTACAATGTGATTTTCTGGATTTTTGTTATAGATTCCGTCTCTCACAGATGAAGTGTCCCTATAATAAAAATTACAGACCTCTTCATGCTTTAAAGGTAAGTTGGAAAACCTGTCAAATCAGCAGTGTATCAAATACTTGTTCTCCCCACTGTATGTGGTTCTCCTCCACAGTGTGTCGGTGGTTCTCCTCCACAGTGTGTCTGTGGTTCTCCTCCGTATTGTAGGTGGTTCTCTGTGGTTCTCCTCCACAGTGTGGTTCTCCTCCATAGTGTCTGTGGTTCTCTGTGGTTCTCCTCTGTGGTGTGTCTGTGGTTCTCCTCCACAGTGCGTCTGTGGTTATCTGTGGTTCTCCTCCATGGTGTATGTTGTTCTCTGTGGTTCTCCTCCACAGTGTGTCTGTGATTCTCTGTGGTTTTCCTCCATAGTTTATGTGGTTCTCCTCCACAGTACGTCTGTGGTTCTCTGTGGTTCTCTGTGGTTCTCCTGCACAGTGCGTCTGTGGTTCTCCTCCATAGTGTATGTTGTTCTCTGTGGTTCTCCTTCACAGTGTGTGTGGTTCTCCTCCATAGTGTGTGTGGTTCTCCTCCACAGTGTGTCTGTGGTTCTCTGTGGTTCTCCTCCATAGTGCATGTGGTTCTACTCCACAGTGTGTCTGTGGTTCTCTGTTGTTCTCCTCCATAGTGTATGTTGTTCTCTGTGGTTCTCCTCCATAGTGTCTGTGGTTCTCCTCCATAGTGTATGCGGTTTTCCTCCACAGTGCGTCTGTGGTTCTCTGTTGTTCTCCTCCATAGTGTATGTTGTTCTCTGTTGTTCTCCTCCATAGTGTATGTGGTTCTCCTGCATAGTGCATATGTGGTTCTCCTCCACAGTGCGTATGTGGTTCTCTGTGGTTCTCCTCCATAGTGTCTGTGGTTCTCTGTGGTTCTCCTCCAGTGTGTCTGTGGTTCTCTGTGGTTCTCCTCCAGTGTGTCTGTGGTTCTCTGTGGTTCTCCTCCAGTGGCTGTGGTTCTCTGTGGTTCTCCTCCATAGTGATGTAGTTCTCCTCCATAGTGTATGTGGTTGCCAGTGGTTATCCTCCACAGTGTGTCTGTGGTTCTCTGTGGTTCTCCTCCACAGTGTGTCTGTGGTTCTCTGTGGTTCTCCTCCGTGTGTCTGTGGTTCTCCGTGGTTCTCCTCCACCGTGTGTCAGTGGTTCTCCTCCAGTGTCTCAATGGTTCTCCTCCAGTGTCTCAGTGGTTCTCCTCCACAGTATGTCAGTGGTTCTCCTCCAGTGTCTCAGTGGTTCTCCTCCACAGTGTGTCAGTGGTTCTCCTCCAGTGTCTCAATGGTTCTCCACCAGTGTCTCAATGGTTCTCCTCCAGTGTCTCAGTGGTATTCCTCCTCAGTGTGTCAGTGGTTCTCCTCCGCAGTGTGTCAGTGGTTCTCCTCCACAGTGTGTCAGTGGTTCTCCTCCACAGTGTGTCAGTGGTTCTCCTCCACAGTGTGTCAATGGTTCTCCTCCAGTGTGTCAGTGGTTCTCCTCCAGTGTCTGTGGTTCTGTGGTTCTTCTCCACATTATGTCTGTGGTTCTCCTCCACAGTGTCTGTGGTTCTCTGTGGTTGTCCTCCACAGTGTCTCTCTGTGTCCAGTGAGGAGTAATGGAATTAATGAACCATGCCAGCTCTTAAACATCCTGACACCAGGCCCACTTTGATTGACGGTTGTTGCTGCCTTCAGCCTAGAGTTGCACATCTGCCAGCTGACAGTGCTGCAGAACTGCTGGAGTAGACACTGGGCTTTGAGTACCAATCTACAGAACCAGACGAGCTATCAATGGCCTCTTCAGCTGAATGCACACATACACAAAATACACACACAAACAAATACAGGGGCACACACACACACACATACACACAAACAAAATACTAGACTTATCATCTGGCCGTTTCCTTAATGCTGATGACAGCGTATCAATTTCTGTAGGAAAGGCTCCAGAGCCACAGTGATATGGTCTCTCTTATAGCCGACACACTTCAGCAGACAGCAGCTTGCTTCCAGCAAAAAGGTTTGTTTTATGTGGAAAACGATATCAAAGTGAAATACTATTGAGGGGTAAATCAAATAGGTGGTGTGGGGAGGAAAAAATAAAGTTTCCCATTTCAAAGTCATTTTCCCCTGAATGTTATTCTAACGCTCTTAATAACTGACGCTTTTTTATGATGTAATAGGACACTGAAGACATCGGCAGTTGGCTCCCCCGAGGCGAGAGATAAAGTGGTGGACAGGCTCAAGAACCACCAAGAAAGCACGGTTCCACAGACCCCGCCGCATTACTAACACTTGCAAAGGTCACATTCAAATAAACTTTGCATTGGTTACACACACACACACACACACACACACACACACACCACACACACACCACACACACACACCACACACACCACACACACACCACACACACACACACACCACACACACACACCACACACACCACACACACACACACACCACACACACCACACACACCACACACACACACACAAGGTAGAATTCACAGATATAAGAAAGCACTGCTACATGAGTCCCGTTTCATTCTACAGCACATAGACTACTATGTTATGTGCATCACTCAGGGCATATAGTGATGACAGGGAGTGTTTACTGAAGTCTTTGTCTATAAAAAGACACTGCAATGCTCTGCATCATTGGTCATTCAATGTCCTATTGATATTTCAAATCAGGTGTGAAAGGGAGAGGGAGGGGAAGTGAGAGAGAGACAGAGAGCGAGAGCGAGAGAGAGAGAAAAAGAGAGGAGAGAGCAGAGAGAGAGAAGGAAAGAGCGGAGAGAAGGAGGGATAGAGCAAGAGAGAAAGAGAGCGAGACAGCGAGAGAAAGAGAGAGGGATAGAGCAAGAGAGAAAGAGAGCGAGACAGCGAGAGAAAGAGAGAGACAGCGAGAAAGAGAGAGAGAGACAGCGAGAAAGAGAGAGAGAGACAGCGAGAAAGAAAGAGAGAGACAGCGAGAGAAAGAGAGAGAGAGAGAGACAGCGAGAAAGAGAGAGAGAGACAGCGAGAGAAAGAGAGAGAGAGACAGCGAGAGAAAGAGAGAGACAGCGAGAAAGAGAGAGAGAGACAGCGAGAAAGAGAGAGAGAGACAGCGAGAAAGAGAGAGAGAGACAGCGAGAGAAAGAGAGAGAGAGACAGCGAGAGAAAGAGAGAGACAGCGAGAAAGAGAGAGAGACAGCGAGAAAGAGAGAGAGAGACAGTGAGAGAAAGAGAGAGAGAGACAGCGAGAGAAAGAGAGCGAGACAGCGAGAGAAAGAGAGCGAGACAGCGAGAGAAAGAGAGACAGCGAGAGAAAGAGAGCGAGAGACAGCGAGAAAGAGAGAGAGAGACAGCGAGAAAGAGAGAGAGAGAGACAGCGAGAAAGAGAGAGAGAGAGAGACAGCGAGAAAGAGAGAGAGAGACAGCGAGAGAAAGAGAGAGAGAGACAGCGAGAGAAAGAGAGAGAGACAGCGAGAGAAAGAGAGAGACAGCGAGAAAGAGAGAGAGAGACAGCGAGAAAGAGAGAGAGAGAGACAGCGAGAGAATGAGAGAGAGAGACAGCGAGAGAAAGAGAGAGAGAGACAGCGAGAGAAAGGGAGAGAGAGACAGCGAGAAAGAGAGAGAGAGACAGCGAGAGAAAGAGAGAGAGACAGCGAGAGAAAGAGAGAGAGAGACAGCGAGAGAAAGAGAGCGAGACAGCGAGAGAAAGAGAGAGAGAGACAGCGAGAGAAAGAGAGCGAGAGACAGCGAGAAAGAGAGAGAGAGACAGCGAGAAAGCGAGAGAGAGAGACAGCGAGAAAAAGAGAGAGAGAGACAGCGAGAGAAAGAGAGAGACAGCGAGAAAGAGAGAGAGAGACAGCGAGAAAGAGAGAGAGAGACAGCGAGAGAAAGAGAGAGAGAGACAGCGAGAGAAAGAGAGCGAGACAGCGAGAGAAAGAGAGAGAGACAGCGAGAGAAAGAGAGCGAGAGACAGCGAGAAAGAGAGAGAGAGACAGCGAGAAAGAGAGAGAGAGACAGCGAGAAAGAGAGAGAGAGACAGCGAGAAAGAGAGAGAGAGACAGCGAGAGAAAGAGAGAGAGAGACAGCGAGAGAAAGAGAGAGACAGCGAGAAAGAGAGAGAGAGACAGCGAGAAAGAGAGAGAGAGACAGCGAGAGAAAGAGAGAGAGAGACAGCGAGAGAAAGAGAGCGAGACAGCGAGAGAAAGAGAGAGAGAGACAGCGAGAGAAAGAGAGCGAGAGACAGCGAGAAAGAGAGAGAGAGACAGCGAGAAAGAGAGAGAGAGTCAGCGAGAAAGAGAGAGAGAGACAGCAAGAAAGAGAGAGAGAGAGACAGCGAGAGAAAGAGAGAGAGAGACAGCGAGAGAAAGGGAGAGAGAGACAGCGAGAAAGAGAGAGAGAGACAGCGAGAGAAAGAGAGAGAGACAGCGAGAGAAAGAGAGAGAGAGACAGCGAGAGAAAGAGAGCGAGACAGCGAGAGAAAGAGAGAGAGAGACAGCGAGAGAAAGAGAGCGAGAGACAGCGAGAAAGAGAGAGAGAGACAGCGAGAAAGAGAGAGAGAGAGACAGCGAGAAAAAGAGAGAGAGAGACAGCGAGAGAAAGAGAGAGACAGCGAGAAAGAGAGAGAGAGACAGCGAGAAAGAGAGAGAGAGACAGCGAGAGAAAGAGAGAGAGAGACAGCGAGAAAGAGAGAGAGAGACAGCGAGAGAAAGAGAGAGAGAGACAGCGAGAGAAAGAGAGCGAGAGACAGCGAGAAAGAGAGAGAGAGACAGCGAGAAAGAGAGAGAGAGACAGCGAGAAAGAGAGAGAGAGACAGCGAGAAAGAGAGAGAGAGACAGCGAGAGAAAGAGAGAGAGAGACAGCGAGAGAAAGAGAGCGAGACAGCGAGAGAAAGAGAGAGAGAGACAGCGAGAGAAAGAGAGAGAGACAGCGAGAGAAAGAGAGAGAGAGACAGAGAGAAAGAGAGCGAGACAGCGAGAGAAAGAGAGAGAGAGACAGCGAGAGAAAGAGAGAGAGACAGCGAGAGAAAGAGAGAGAGAGACAGCGAGAGAAAGAGAGCGAGAGACAGCGAGAAAGAGAGAGAGAGACAGCGAGAAAGAGAGAGAGAGAGACAGCGAGAAAAGAGAGAGAGAGACAGCGAGAGAAAGAAAGAGAGAGACAGCGAGAAAGAGAGAGAGAGACAGCGAGAAAAGAGAGAGAGAGACAGCGAGAGAAAGAGAGAGAGAGACAGCGAGAGAAAGAGAGAGAGACAGCGAGAGAAAAGAGAGAGACAGCGAGAGAAAGAGAGAGAGAGACAGCGAGAAAGAGAGAGAGAGACAGCGAGAAAGAGAGAGAAAGAGAGAGAGAGAGAGACAGCGAGAGAAAGAGAGAGAGACAGCGAGAGAAAGAGAGAGAGAGACAGCGAGAGAAAGAGAGAGAGACAGCGAGAAAGAGAGAGAGAGACAGCGAGAAAAGAGAGAGAGAGTCAGCGAGAAAGAGAGAGAGAGACAGCAAGAAAGAGAGAGAGAGAGACAGCGAGAGAAAGAGAGAGAGAGACAGCGAGAGAAAGAGAGAGAGAGACAGCGAGAGAAAGAGAGCGAGAGACAGCGAGAAAGAGAGAGAGAGACAGCGAGAAAGAGAGAGAGAGAGACAGCAAGAAAGAGAGAGAGAGACAGCGAGAGAAAGAGAGAGAGACAGCGAGAGAAAGAGAGAGAGACAGCGAGAAAGAGAAAGAGAGACAGCGAGAGAAAGGGAGCGAGACAGCGAGAGAAAGAGAGAGAGAGACAGCGAGAGAAAGAGAGCGAGAGACAGCGAGAAAGAGAGAGAGAGACAGCGAGAAAGAGAGAGAGAGACAGCGAGAAAGAGAGAGCGAGACAGCGAGAGAGAGAGAGAGAGAGACAGCGAGAGAAAGAGAGCGAGAGACAGCGAGAAAGAGAGAGCGAGACAGCGAGAGAGAGAGAGAGAGAGACAGCGAGAGAAAGAGAGCGAGAGACAGCGAGAAAGAGAGAGAGAGACAGCGAGAAAGAGAGAGAGAGAGACAGCAAGAAAGAGAGAGAGAGACAGCGAGAGAAAGAGAGAGAGAGACAGCAAGAGAAAGAGAGAGAGACAGCGAGAAAGAGAGAGAGAGACAGCGAGAGAAAGAGAGAGAGAGACGGCGAGAAAGAGAGAGAAAGAGAGGGAGAGACAGCGAGAGAAAGAGAGAGACAGCGAGAAAGAGAGAGAGAGACAGCGAGAAAGAGAGAGAGAGACAGCGAGAGAAAGAGAGAGAGAGACAGCGAGAAAGAGAGAGAGAGACAGCGAGAGAAAGAGAGAGAGAGACAGCGAGAGAAAGAGAGAGACATCGAGAAAGAGAGAGAGAGACAGCGAGAAAGAGAGAGAGAGACAGCGAGTGAAAGAGAGCGAGACAGCGAGAGAAAGAGAGAGACAGCGAGAGAAAGAGAGTGAGAGACAGCGACAAAGAGAGAGAGAGACAGCGAGAAAGAGAGAGAGAGAGACAGCGAGAAAGAGAGAGAGAGACAGTGAGAGAAAGAGAGAGAGAGACAGCGAGAGAAAGAGAGAGACAGCGAGAGAAAGAGAGAGACAGCGAGAAAGAGAGACAGAGACAGCGAGAGAAAGAGAGCGAGAGACAGCGAGAAAGAGAGAGAGACAGCGAGAAAGAGAGAGAGAGAGAGACAGCAAGAAAGAGAGAGAGAGACAGCGAGAGAAAGAGAGAGAGAGACAGCGAGAGAAAGAGAGAGAGAGACAGCGAGAAAGAGAGAGAGAGACAGCGAGAAAGAGAGAGAGAGACAGCGAGAGAAAGAGAGAGAGAGACAGCGAGAGAAAGAGAGAGAGAGACAGCGAGAGAAAGAGAGAGACAGCGAGAAAGAGAGAGAGAGACAGCGAGAAAGAGAGAGACAGCGAGAAAGAGAGAGAGACAGCGAGAAAGAGAGAGAGAGACAGCGAGAGAAAGAGAGCGAGAGACAGCGAGAAAGAGAGAGAGAGACAGCGAGAAAGAGAGAGAGAGACAGCGAGAAAGAGAGACAGCGAGAAAGAGAGAGAGAGAGACAGCGAGAAAGAGAGAGAGAGACAGCGAGAGAAAGAGAGAGAGAGACAGCGAGAGAAAGAGAGAGACAGCGAGAAAGAGAGAGAGACAGCGAGAAAGAGAGAGAGAGACAGCGAGAGAAAGAGAGAGAGCGAGAAAGAGAGAGAGAGAGACAGCGAGAAAGAGAGAGAGAGACGGCGAGAGAAAGAGAGAGAGAGACAGCGAGAAAGAGAGAGAGAGACGGCGAGAAAGAGAGAGAGAGACAGCGAGAGAAAGAGAGAGCGAGACAGCGAGAGAAAGAGAGAGACAGCGAGAAAGAGAGAGAGAGACAGCGAGAAAGAGAGAGAGAGACAGCGAGAAAGAGAGAGAGAGACAGCGAGAGAAAGAGAGCGAGACAGCGAGAGAAAGAGAGAGAGACAGCGAGAGAAAGAGAGCGAGAGACAGCGAGAAAGAGAGAGAGAGACAGCGAGAAAGAGAGAGAGAGAGACAGCAAGAAAGAGAGAGAGAGACAGCGAGAGAAAGAGAGAGAGAGACAGCGAGAGAAAGAGAGAGAGACAGCGAGAAAGAGAGAGAGAGACAGCGAGAGAAAGAGAAAGAGAGACAGCGAGAGAAAGAGAGAGAGAGACAGCGAGAGAAAGAGAGAGACAGCGAGAAAGAGAGAGAGAGACAGCGAGAAAGAGAGAGAGAGACAGCGAGAGAAAGAGAGAGAGAGACAGCGAGAAAGAGAGAGAGACAGTGAGAGAAAGAGAGAGACAGCGAGAAAGAGAGAGAGAGACAGCGAGAAAGAGAGAGAGAGACAGCGAGAGAAAGAGAGAGAGAGACAGCGAGAGAAAGAGAGAGACATCGAGAAAGAGAGAGAGAGACAGCGAGAAACAGAGAGAGAGACAGCGAGAGAAAGAGAGAGAGAGACAGCGAGTGAAAGAGAGCAAGACAGCGAGAGAAAGAGAGAGAGAGACAGCGAGAGAAAGAGAGCGAGAGACAGCGAGAAAGAGAGAGAGAGACAGCGAGAAAGAGAGAGAGAGAGACAGCGAGAAAGAGAGAGAGAGAGACAGCGAGAAAGAGAGAGAGAGACAGCGAGAGAAAGAGAGAGAGAGACAGCGAGAGAAAGAGAGAGACAGCGAGAAAGAGAGAGAGAGACAGCGAGAAAGAGAGAGAGAGACAGCGAGAAAGAGAAAGAGAGAGACAGCGAGAAAGAGAGAGAGAGACAGCGAGAGAGAGAGAGAGACAGAGAAAGAGAGAGAGAGACAGCGAGAGAAAAGAGAGAGAGACAGCGAGAGAAAGAGAGAGAGAGACAGAGAGAAAGAGAGAGAGAGACAGCGAGAGAAAGAGAGAGAGAGACAGCGAGAGAAAAGAGAGAGAGACAGAGAGAAAAGAGAGAGAGAGACAAGAGAAAGAGAGAGAGAGAGACAGCGAGAGAAAGAAAGAGAGAGAGAGACAGCAGAGAGAAAGAGAGAGAGAGACAGCGAGAAAGAGAGAGAGAGACAGCGAGAAAGAGAGAGAGAGACAGACAGAGAGAAAGAGAGAGAGAGACAGCGAGAAAGAAAGAGAGAGAGAGACAGAGAAAGAGAGAGACAGCGAGAGAAAGAGAGAGAGAGACAGCGAGAGAAAGAGAGAGAGAGACAGCGAGAAAGAGAGAGAGAGACAGCGAGAGAAAGAGAGAGAGAGACAGCGAGAGAAAGAGAGAGAGAGACAGCGAGAAAGAGAGAGAGACAGCGAGAGAAAGAGAGAGAGACAGCGAGAAAGAGAGAGAGAGACAGCGAGAGAAAGAGAGAGAGAGACAGCGAGAGAAAGAGAGAGAGAGACAGCGAGAAAGAGAGAGAGAGACAGCGAGAGAAAGAGAGAGAGAGACAGCGAGAGAAAGAGAGAGAGAGACAGCGAGAAAGAGAGAGAGAGACAGCGAGAGAAAGAGAGAGAGAGACAGCGAGAGAAAGAGAGAGAGAGACAGCGAGAAAAGAGAGAGAGAGACAGCGAGAAAAGAGAGAGAGACAAGAGAGAGAGAGACAGCGAGAAAGAGAGAGAGAGACAGCGAGAGAAAGAGAGAGAGAGACAGCAAGAGAAAGAGAGAGAGACAGCGAGAAAGAGAGAGAGAGACAGCGAGAAAGAGAGAGAGAGACAGCGAGAAAGAGAGAGAGAGAGATGAAAGAGAGAGAGAGACAGCGAGAGAAAGAGAGAGAGAGAGAAAGAGAGAGAGAGAAAGAAAGAGAGAGAGACAGCGAGAAAGAGAGAGAGAGACAGCGAGAAAGAGAGAGAGAAAGAGAGCGAGAGACAGAGAGAAAGAGAGAGAGAGACAGCGAGAAAGAGAGAGAGAGACAGCGAGAAAGAGAGAGAGAGAAAGAAAGAGAGAGAGAGACAGCGAGAGAGAAGAGAGAGAGAGACAGCGAGAGAAAGAGAGAGAGAGACAGCGAGAGAAAGAGAGAGAGAGACAGCGAGAAAGAGAGAGAGAGACAGCGAGAGAAAAGAGAGAGAGACAGCGAGAGAAAGAGAGAGAGAGACAGCGAGAAAGAGAAGAGAGAGAGAAAGAGAGAGAGAGAGAAGCGAGAGAGAGAGAGACAGCGAGAAAGAAAGAGAGAGAGAGACAGAGAGAAAGAGAGAGAGAGACAGCGAGAAAGAGAGAGAGAGAGACAGCGAGAAAGAGAGAGAGAGACAGCGAGAGAAAGAGAGAGAGAGACAGCGAGAGAAAGAGAGAGAGACAGCGAGAGAAGAGAGAGAGACAAGAGAAAGAGAGAGAGAGACAGCGAGAAAGAGAGACAGAGAAGAGAGAGAGAGAGACAGCGAGAGAAAGAGAGAGAGAGAGAAGCGAGAGAAAGAGAGAGAGACAGCGAGAAAGAGAGAGAGAGACAGCGAGAAGAAAGAGAGAGAGAGACAGAGAGAGAAAGAGAGAGAGAGAGAGACAGCGAGAGAAAGAGAGAGAGACAGCGAGAAAGAGAGAGAGAGACAGCGAGAGAAAGAGAGAGAGAGAGACAGCGAGAAAGAGAGAGAGAGACAGAGAAAGAGAGAGAGAGACAGAGAGAAAGAGAGAGAGAGACAGCGAGAGAAGAGAGACAGCGAGAGAAAGAGAGAGAGAGACAGCGAGAGAAAGAGAGAGAGAGACAGCGAGAAAGAGAGAGAGAGAGACAGCGAGAGAAAGAGAGAGAGAGACAGCGAGAAAAGAGAGAGAGAGACAGCGAGAAAGAAAGAGAGAGAGAGAGACAGCAAGAAAAGAGAGAGAGACAGCGAGAGAGAGAGAAGAGAGAGAGACAGCAAGAGAAAAGAGAGAGAGACAGCGAGAAAGAGAGAGAGAGACAGCGAGAGAAAGAGAGAGAGAGACAGCGAGAAAGAGAGAGAGAGACAGAGAGAGAGAGAGAGAGAGAGACAGCGAGAAGAAAGAGAGAGAGAGACAGCGAGAGAAAGAGAGAGAGAGACAGCGAGAGAAAGAGAGAGAGAGACAGCAGAGAGAGAAAGAGAGAGAGAGACAGCAGAGAAAGAGAGAGAGAGACAGCGAGAGAAAGAGAGAGACAGCGAGAGAGAAAGAGAGAGAGACAGCGAGAGAAAGAGAGAGAGAGACAGCGAGAGAAGAGAGAGAGAGAGACAGCAGAAAGAGAAAGAGAGAGAGAGACAGCGAGAGACAGCGAGAAAGAGAGAGAGACAGCGAGAGAAAGAGAGAGAGACAGCGAGAAAGAGAGAGAGAGACAGCGAGAGAAAGAAGAGAGAGACAGCGAGAGAAAGAGAGAGAGAGACAGCGAGAGAAAGAGAGAGAGAGAGAGAGAGAGAGAGAGAGAAGAGAGAGAGAGACAGCGAGAAAGAGAGAAAGAGAGAGAGACAGCGAGAGAAAGAGAGAGAGACAGCGAGAGAAAGAGAGAGAGACAGCGAAGAAAGAGAGAGAGACAAAGAAAGAGAGAGAGACAGAGAGAAAGAGAGAGAGAGACAGCGAGAAAGAGAGAGAGAGACAGAGAAAGAGAGAGAGAGACAGCGAGAGAAAGAGAGAGAGAGACAGCGAGAGAAAGAGAGAGACAGAGAAAGAGAGAGAGAGAGAGCAGAGAGAAAGAGAGAGAGAGACAGCGAGAGAAAGAGAGAGAGAGACAGCGAGAAAGAGAGAGAGACAGAGAGACAGCGAGAAAGAGAGAGAGAGACAGCGAGAAAAGAGAGAGAGAGACAGAAAGAGAAGAGAGACAGCGAGAAAAGAGAGAGAGAGACAGCGAGAGAAAGAGAGAGAGACAGCGAGAGAAAGAGAGAGAGAGACAGCGAGAGAAGAGAAAGAGAGACAGCGAGAAAGAGAGAGAGAGACAGAGAGAGAGAGAGACAAAGAGAGAGAGAGAGAGACAGAGAGAGAAAGAGAGAGCGAGAGAAAGAGAGACAGCGAGAGAAAGAGAGAGAGAGACAGCGAGAAAGAGAGAAGAGAGTGAGAAAGAGAGAGAGACAGCGAGAAAGAGAGAGAGAGACAGCGAGAGAAAGAGAGAGAGAGACAGCGAGAAAGAGAGAGAGAGACAGCGAGAGAAAGAGAGAAAGAGAGAGAGAGACAGCGAGAGAAAGAGAGAGAGAGACAGCGAGAAAGAGAGAGAGAGACAGCGAAAGAGAGAGAGAGACAGCGAGAAAAAAGAGAGAGAGAGACAGAGAAAGAGAGAGACAGCGAGAGAAGAGAGAGAGAGACAGCGAGAAAGAGAGAGAGAGACAGCGAGAAAAGAGAGAGAGAGACAGCGAGAAAGAGAGAGAGAGACAGCGAGAGAAAAAGAGAGAGAAAGAAAGAGAGAGAGAGACAGCAGAAAAGAGAGAGAGACAGAAAGAGAGAGAGAGACAGCGAGAAAGAGAGAGAGACAGAGAGAGAAAGAGAGAGAGAGACAGCGAGAGAAAGAGAGAGAGAGACAGCGAGAAAAGAGAGAGACAGAGAGAAAGAGAGAGAGAGAAAGAGAGAGAGAGACAGCGAGAGAGAAGAGAGAGAGAGAGACAGAGAGAGAAAGAGAGAGACAGCGAGAGAGAGAGAGAGAGAGACGAGAAAAAAGAGAGAGAGAGAGACAGCGAGAGAAAGAAGAGAGAGACAGCGAGAAAAGAGAGAGAGAGACAGCGAGAGAAAGAGAGAGAGACAGCGAGAGAGAAAAGAGAGAGAGACAGCGAGAAAGAGAGAGAGAGACAGCGAGAGAAAGAGAGAGAGAGACAGCGAGAGAAGAGAGAGAGAGAGAGACAGAGAGAGAGAGAGAGAGACAGCGAGAAAGAGAGAGAGAGACAGCGAGAGAAAGAGAGAGAGAACAGAGAGAAAGAGAGAGAGACAGCGAGAGAAAGAGAGAGAGAGACAGCGAGAGAAAGAGAGAGAGACAGCGAGAGAAAAAGAGAGAGAGAGACAGCGAGAGAAAGAGAGAGAGAGACAGAGAAAGAGAGAGAGAAAGAGAGAGAGAGACAGCGAGAGAAAAGAGAAAGAGAGAGAGAGAGAGTAGAAAGAGAGAGAGAGACAGCGAGAAAGAGAGAGAGAGACAGCGAGAAAAGAGAGAGAGACAGCGAGAGAAGAGAGAGAGACAGCGAGAAAGAGAGAGAGAGACAGCGAGAAAGAGAGAGAGAGACAGCGAGAGAAAAGAGAGAGACAGCGAGAAAGAGAGAGAGAGACAGCGAGAGAAAGAGAAAGAGAGAGAGAGAAAGAGAGAGACAGAGAGAAAAGAGAGAGAGAGACAGCGAGAAAGAGAGAGAGAGACAGCGAGAAAGAGAGAAGAGAGAGAAAAGACAGAGAGAAAGAGAGAGAGAGACAGCGAGAGAAAGAGAGAGAGAGACAGCGAGAGAAAAGAGAGAGAGACAGCGAGAAACAGAGAGAGAGAAAGAGAGAGAGAGACAGCGAGAGAAAGAGAGCAAGACAGCGAGAGAAAGAGAGAGAGAGACAGCGAGAGAAAGAGAGCGAGAGACAGCGAGAAAGAGAGAGAGAGACAGCGAGAAAGAGAGAGAGAGACAGACAGCGAGAAAAGAAGAGAGAGACAGCGAGAAAGAGAGAGAGACAGCGAGAGAAAGAGAGAGAGAGACAGCGAGAGAAAGAGAGAGAGACAGACAGCGAGAGAAAGAGAGAGAGAGACAGCGAGAAAGAGAGAGAGAGACAGCGAGAGAAAGAGAGAGACAGCGAGAAGAAAGAGAGAGAGAGACAGCGAGAGAAAGAGAGAGAGAGACAGCGAGAGAAAGAGAGAGAGAGACAGCGAGAAAGAAGAGAGAGACAGCGAGAAAGAGAGAGAGAGACAGCGAGAAAGAGAGAGAGAGACAGCGAGAGAAAGAGAGAGAGAGACAGCGAGAGAAAGAGAGCGAGACAGCGAGAGAAAGAGAGAGAGAGACAGCGAGAGAAAGAGAGAGAGAGACAGCGAGAAAAGAGAGAGAGACAGTGAGAAAGAGAGAGAGAGACAGAGAAAGAGAGAGAGAGACAGCGAGAAAAGAGAGAGAGAGACAGCGAGAGAAAGAGAGAGAGAGACAGCGAGAGAAAGAGAGAGAGAGACAGCGAGAAAGAGACAGCGAGACAGCGAGAGAAAGAGAGAGAGAGACAGCGAGAGAAAGAGAGCGAGAGACAGCGAGAAAGAGAGAGAGAGACAGCGAGAAAGAGAGAGAGAGAGACAGCGAGAAAGAGAGAGAGAGACAGCGAGAGAAAGAGAGAAAGAGAAAGAGAGAGAGACAGCGAGAAAGAGAGAGAGAGACAGCGAGAGAAAGAGAGAGAACAGAGAAAAGAGAGAGAGACAGCGAGAGAAAGAGAGAGAGAGACAGCGAGAGAGAAAGAGAGAGAGAGAGAGACAGCGAGAGAAAGAGAGAGACAGCGAGAGAAAGAGAGAGAGAGACAAGAGAAAGAGAGAGAGACAGCGAGAAAGAGAGAGAGAGACAGCGAGAAAGAGAGAGAGAGACAGCGAGAAAGAGAGAGAGAGACAGCGAGAAAGAGAGAGAGAGACAGCGAGAAAGAGAGAGAGAGACAGCGAGAAAGAGAGAGAGAGACAGCGAGAGAAAGAGAGAGACACAGCGAGAAAGAGAGAGAGAGACAGAGAGAGAGAGAGACAGCGAGAAAAGAGAGAGAGAGACAGCGAGAAAGAGAGAGAGAGACAGCGAGAGAAAGAGAGAGAGAGACAGCGAGAGAAAGAGAGAGAGAGACAGCGAGAAAGAGAGAGAGAGACAGCGAGAAAGAGAGAGAGAGACAGAGAAAGAGAGAGAGAGACACGAGAGAAAGAGAGCGAGAGACAGCGAGAGAGAGAGAGACAGCGAGAAAGAAAGAGACAGAGAAAGAGAGAGAGAGACAGCGAGAGAAAGAGAGAGAGAGACAGCGAGAAAGAGAGAGAGAGACAGCGAGAAAGAAGAGAGAAGAGAAAGAGAGAGAGAGACAGCGAGAAAGAGAGAGAGAGACAGCGAGAAAGAGAGAGAGAGACAGCGAGAAAAGAGAGAGAGACAGCGAGAAAGAGAGAGAGAGACAGCGAGAGAAAGAGAGAGAGAGACAGCGAGAGAAAGAGAGCGAGAAAGAGACAGCGAGAGAAAGAGAGAGAGAGACAGCGAGAGAAAGAGAGAGAGAGACAGCGAGAGAAGAGAGAGAGAGACAGAGAGAAAGAGAGAGAGAGAGACAGCGAGAGAAAGAGAGAGAGACAAGAGAAAGAGAGAGAGAGACAGCGAGAAAGAGAGAGAGAGACAGCGAGAGAAAGAGAGAGAGAGACAGCGAGAGAAAGAGAGAGAGAGACAGCGAGAAAGAGAGAGAGAGACAGCGAAAAAGAGAGAGAGAGACAGCGAGAAAAGAGAGAGAGACAGCGAGAAAGAGAAAGAGAGAGAAAGAGAGAGAGAGACAGCGAGAAAAGAGAGAGACAGCGAGAGAAAGAGAAAGAGAGAGAGACAGCGAGAGAAAGAGAGAGAGAGACAGCGAGAGAAGAGAGAGAGACAGCGAGAAAGAGAGAGAGAGACAGCGAGAGAAGAGAGAGAGAGAGACAAGAGAAAAGAGAGAGACAGCGAGAAAAGAGAGAGAGACAGCGAGAAAGAGAGAGAGAGACAGCGAGAAAGAGAGAGAGAGACAGAGAGAAAGAGAGAGAGAGACAGCGAGAGAAAGAGAGAGAGACAGCGAGAGAGAGACAGAGAGAAAGAGAGAGAGAGACAGCGAGAAAGAGAGAGAGAGACAGCGAGAGAAAGAGAGAGAGAGACAGCGAGAGAAAGAGAGAGACAGCGAGAAAGAGAGAGAGAGACAGCGAGAGAAAGAGAGAGAGAGACAGCGAGAGAAAGAGAGAGACAGCGAGAGAAAGAGAGAGAGAGACAAGAAAGAGAGAGAGAGACAGCGAGAGAAAAGAGAGAGAGACAGCGAGAAAGAAGAGAGACAGCGAGAGAAAGAGAGAGAGAGACAGCGAGAGAAAGAGAGAGAGACAGCGAGAAAGAGAGAGAGAGACAGCGAGAAAGAGAGAGAGAGACAGCGAGAAAGAGAGAGAGAGACAGCGAGAGAAGAGAGAGAGAGACAGCGAGAGAAAGAGAGAGAGAGACAGAGAGAAAGAGAGAGACAGCGAGAAAGAAGAGAGAGACAGAGAAAGAGAGAGACAGCGAGAGAAAGAGAGAGACAGCGAGAAAGAGAGAGAGAGAGACAGCGAGAGAAAGAGAGAGAGAGACAGCGAGAGAAAGAGAGCGAGACAGCGAGAGAAAGAGAGAGAGAGACAGCGAGAGAAAGAGAGCGAGAGACAGCGAGAAAGAGAGAGAGAGACAGCGAGAAAGAGAGAGAGAGAGACAGCGAAAAAGAGAGAGAGACAGCGAGAGAAAGAGAGACAGCGAGAAAGAGAGAGAGACAGAGAAAGAGAGAGAGAGACAGAGAAAGAAAGAGAGAGAGAGACAGCGAGAAAGAGAGAGAGACAGCGAGAGAAAGAGAGAGAGAGACAGCGAGAGAAGAGAGACAGCGAGAAAAGAGAGAGACAGCGAGAGAAAGAAGAGAGAGACAGCGAGAGAAAGAGAGCGAGAGACAGCGAGAGAGAGAGAGAGACAGCGAGAAAGAGAGAGAGAGACAGCGAGAGAGAAGAGAGACAGCGAGAGAAGAGAAGAGAGAGACAGCGAGAAAGAGAGAGAGAGACAGCGAGAAAGAGAGAGAGAGACAGCGAGAGAAAGAGAGAGAGAGACAGCGAGAAAAAGAGAGAGACAGCGAGAAAGAGAGAGAGAGACAGCGAGAGAAAAGAGAGAGAGACAGCGAAAGAGAAGAGAGACAGCGAGAGAAAGAGAGAGAGACAGAGAGCGAGAGAGAGACAGCGAGAAAGAGAGAGAGAGACAGCGAGAGAAAGAGAGAGAGAGACAGCGAGAGAAAGAGAGAGAGAGACAGCGAGAAAGAAAGAGAGAGAGACAGCGAGAGAAAGAGAGAGAGAGACAGAGAAAGAGAGAGAGAGACAGCAGAGAAAGAGAGAGAGAGACAGCGAGAGAAAGAGAGAGACAGCGAGAAAGAGAGAGAGAGACAGCGAGAAAGAGAGAGAGAGACAGCGAGAAAAAGAGAGAGAGAGACAGCGAGAGAAAGAGAGCGAGACAGCGAGAGAAAGAGAGAGAGAGACAGCGAGAGAAAGAGAGCGAGAGACAGCGAGAAAGAGAGAGAGAGACAGCGAGAGAAAGAGAGAGAGAGACAGCGAGAAAGAGAGAGAGAGACAGCGAGAAAGAGAGAGAGAGAGACAGCGAGAGAAAGAGAGAGAGACAGCGAGAGAAAGAGAGAGAGAGACAGCGAGAAAGAGAGAGAGAGACAGCGAGAGAAAGAGAGAGAGACAGCGAGAGAAAGAGAAAGAGAGAGACAGCGAGAAAGAGAGAGAGAGACAGCGAGAGAAAGAGAGAGAGAGACAGCGAGAAAGAAAGAGAGAGACAGCGAGAGAAAGAGAGAGAGAGACAGTGAGAGAAAGAGAGAGAGACAGCGAGAAAGAGAGAGAGAGACAGCGAGAAAGAGAGAGAGAGAGACAGCGAGAGAAAAAAGAGAGAGAGACAGCGAGAAAGAGAGAGACAGCGAGAGAAAGAAGAGAGAGACAGCGAGAGAAAGAGAGAGAGACAGCGAGAAAAAGAGAGAGACAGCGAGAAAAAGAGAGAGACAGCGAGAAAGAGAGAGAGAGACAGCGAGAAAAAGAGAGAGACAGCGAGAAAGAGAGAGAGACAGTGAGAGAAAGAGAGAGAGAGACAGCGAGAGAAAAGAGAGAGACAGCGAGAAAAGAGAGAGAGACAGCGAGAGAAAGAGAGAGAGAGACAGAGAAAGAGAGACAGAGACAAGAAGAGAGAGACAGCGAGAAAGAGAGAGAGAGACAGCGAGAAAGAGAGAGAGAGAGACAGCGAGAGAAAGAGAGAGAGAGACAGCGAGAGAAAGAGAGAGAGAGACAGCGAGAAAGAGAAGAGAGAGACAGCGAGAAAGAGAGAGAGAGACAGCGAGAAAGAGAGAAAGAGAGAGAGAGACAGCGAGAAAGAGAGAGAGAGACAGCGAGAGAAAGAGAGAGAGAGACAGCGAGAAAAAGAGAGAGAGACAGCGAGAAAGAGAGAGAGAGACAGCGAGAAAGAGAGAGAGAGACAGCGAGAGAGAAGAGAGACAGCAAGAAAAGAGAGAGAAAGAGAGAGAGAGACAGCGAGAGAGAAAGAGAGAGACAGCGAGAAAGAGAGAGAAGAGAGACAGAGAAAGAGAGAGAGAGACAGCGAGAGAAAGAGAGAGACAGCGAGAAAGAGAGAGAGAGACAGCGAGAAAGAGAGAGAGAGACAGCGAGAGAAAGAGAGAGAGAGACAGCGAGAAAGAAAGAGAGAGACAGCGAGAAAGAGAGAGAGAGACAGCGAGAAAGAGAGAGAGAGACAGCGAGAAAGAAGAAAGAGAGAGAGACAGCGAGAAAGAGAGAGAGAGACAGCGAGAGAAAGAGAGAGAGAGACAGCGAGAGAAAGAGAGAGAGACAGAGAGAAAGAGAGAGAGAGACAGAGAGAAAGAGAGAGAGACAGCGAGAAAGAGAGAGAGAGACAAGAGAGAGAGAGAGACAGCGAGAGAGAAAAGAGAGAGAGAGAGAGAAAGAGAGACAAGAAAGAGAGAGAGAGACAGCGAGAAAGAGAGAGAGAGACAGCGAGAGAAAGAGAGAGAGAGACAGCGAGAGAAAGAGAGAGACAGACAGAAAGAGAGAGACAGCTAGGAAGAGAGAGAGAGAGAAAGAGAGAGAGAGACAGCGAGAGAAAGAGAGAGAGAGACAGCGAGAGAAAGAGAGAGAGACAGCGAGAGAAAGAGAGAGAAAGAAAGAGAGAGAGAGACAGCGAGAAAAGAGAGAGAGAGAAGAGAAAGAGAGAGAGAGACAGCGAGAGAAAGAACATACCAAAAAAAAGAGAGAGACAGCGAGAAAAGAGAGAGAGACAGCTGAGAAAGCAAGAGAGAGTAAACCTGAGAAAGAGAGAAAATCGAGAACAGATATTTGAGACAGCAAGGAGAGACTTATCAAGAGAGAAAAAGTCTAACAGAAACAGCGAGAGAAGATGAGAGAGACAAGAAAAAGAGTTTGATGAAGAAAGAAAAAGAAGAAAGAAAAGAGAGAACAGCGAGAGAAAGAGAGAGAGAGACAGTGAGAGAAAGAGAGCGAGAGACAGCGAGAAAGAGAGAGACAGCGAGAAAGAGAGAGAGAGAGACAGCAAGAAAAAAAGAGAGAGAGACAGCGAGAGAAAGAGAGACAGCGAGAGAAAGAGAGAGACAGCGAGAAAGAGAGAGAGAGACAGCGAGAAAGAGAGAGACAGCGAGAAAGAGAGAGAGACAGCGAGAAAGAGAGAGAGAGACAGCGAGAGAAAGAGAGAGAGACAGCGAGAGAAAGAGAGCGAGACAGCGAGAGAAAGAGAGAGAGAGACAGCGAGAAAAAGACAGCGAGAGACAGCGAGAAAGAGAGAGAGAGACAGCGAGAAAGAGAGAGAGAGACAGCGAGAAAGAGAGACAGCGAGAAAGAGAAAGAGAGACAGCGAGAAAGAGAGAGAGAGACAGCGAGAAAGAGAGAGAGAGACAGCGAGAGAAAGAGAGAGAGAGACAGCGGGAAAAAGAGAGAGACATCGAGAAAGAGAGAGAGAGACAGCGAGAAAGAGAGAGAGAGACAGCGAGAGAAAGAGAGAGAGAGACAGCGAGTGAAAGAGAGAGAGACAGCGAGAGAAAGAGAGAGAGAGACAGCGAGAGAAAGAGAGCGAGAGACAGCGAGAAAGAGAGAGAGAGAGACAGCGAGAAAGAGAGAGAGAGACAGCGAGAAAGAGAGAGAGAGACAGCGAGAGAAAGAGAGAGAGAGACAGCGAGAGAAAGAGAGAGACAGCGAGAAAGAGAGAGAGAGACAGCGAGAAAGAGAGACAGAGACAGCGAGAGAAAGAGAGAGACAGCGAGAAAGAGAGAGAGAGACAGCGAGAAAGAGAGAGAGAGACAGCGAGAGAAAGAGAGAGAGAGACAGCGAGAGAAAGAGAGAGACAGCGAGAAAGAGAGAGAGAGACAGCGAGAAAGAGAGAGAGAGACAGCGAGAGAAAGAGAGAGAGAGACAGCGAGAGAAAGAGAGCGAGACAGCGAGAGAAAGAGAGAGAGAGACAGCGAGAGAAAGAGAGCGAGAGACAGCGAGAAAGAGAGAGAGAGACAGCGAGAGAAAGAGAGAGAGAGACAGCGAGAGAAAGAGAGAGACAGCGAGAAAGAGAGAGAGAGACAGCGAGAAAGAAGGACAGAGACAGCGAGAGAAAGAGAGAGACAGCGAGAAAGAGAGAGAGAGACAGCGAGAAAGAGAGAGAGAGACAGCGAGAGAAAGAGAGAGAGAGACAGCGAGAGAAAGAGAGAGACAGCGAGAAAGAGAGAGAGAGACAGCGAGAAAGAGAGAGAGAGACAGCGAGAGAAAGAGAGAGAGACAGCCAGAGAAAGAGAGCGAGACAGCGAGAGAAAGAGAGAGAGAGACAGCGAGAGAAAGAGAGCGAGAGACAGCGAGAAAGAGAGAGAGAGACAGCGAGAAAGAGAGAGAGAGACAGCGAGAAAGAGAGAGAGAGACAGCGAGAAAGAGAGAGAGAGAGACAGCGAGAGAAAGAGAGAGAGAGACAGCGAGAGAGAGAGAGAGACAGCGAGAAAGAGAGAGAGAGACAGCGAGAGAAAGAGAGAGAGAGACAGCGAGAAAGAGAGAGAGAGACAGCGAGAAAGAGAGAGAGAGACAGCGAGAGAAAGAGAGAGAGAGACAGCGAGAGAACATACCAAAAAACAATTAGGCAACAACAAATTCAATCCCTTTTAGATAACTTCCTGGATAAAACGTTCCACTGGAATAGCAAAGGTGTAAACCTGGCAGTAGAAAATCTTAACAGTATATTTGACCTCAAGGCATCCTTATCAAATCTAAAAATGTCTAACAGAAAACTGAAGAAGATGGACAACAATGACAAATGGTTTGATGAAGAATGCAAAAACCTAAGAAAGAAATTGAGAAACATGTCCAACCAAAAATATAGGAGACCCAGAAAACCTGAGTCTACGCCTTCACTATGGTGAATCACTAAAACAACACAGAAATACACAACACAGAAATACACTACGGAAAAAGAAGGAACAGCGTGTCAGAAAACAACTCAATGTAATGGAAGAATCTGAAAACACTAAACAAACAGCAACACGAAGACCTATCTATCCAAAAGGGAGATGCATGGGTAAACCACGTCTCCAATCTTTTTGGCTTTATAACAAAGAACAAACAGCAAAAAACATATACAGTATATCACAAAAGTGAGTACACCCCTCACATTTTTGTAAATATTTGAGTATATCTTTCATGTGACAACACTGAAGAAATGACACTTTGCTACAGTGTAAAGTAGTGAGTGTACAGCTTGTATAACAGTGTACATTTGCTGTCCCCTCAAAATAACTCAACACACAGCCATTGATTTCTAAACCGCTGGCAACAAAAGTGAGTACCCCCCTAAGTGAAAATGTCCAAATTGGGCCCAATTAGCCATTTTCCCTCCCCAGTGTCATGTGACTCGTTAGTGTTACAAGGTCTCAGGTGTGAATGGGGAGCAGGTGTGTTAAATTTGGTGTCATTGCTCTCACACTCCCTCATACTGACTGGTCACTGGAAGTTCAACATGTCACCTCATGGCAAAGAACTCTCTGAGGATCTGAAAAAAATAATTGTTGCTCTACATAAAGATGGCCTGGGCTATAAGAAGATTGCCAAGACCCTGAAACGGAGCTGCAGCACGGTGGCCAAGACCATACAGCGGTTTAACTGGACAGGTTCCACTCAGAACAGGCCTCACCATGGTCGACCAAAGAAGTCGAGTGCACGTGCTCAGCGTCATATCCAGAGGTTGTCTTTGGGAAATAGACGTATGAGTGCTGCCAGCATTGCTGCAGAGGTTGAAGGGGTGGGGGGTCAGCCTGTCAGTGCTCAGACCATACGCCGTACACTGCATCAAATTGGTCTGCATGGCTGTCGTCCCAGAAGGAAGCCTCTTCTAAAGATGATGCACAAGAAAGCCCGCAAACAGTTTGCTGAAGACAAGCTGACTAAGGACATGGATTACTGGAACTATGTCCTGATGAGACCAAGATAAACTTATTTGGTTCAGATGGTGTCAAGCGTGTGTGGCGGCAACCAGCTGAGGAGTACAAAGACAAGTGTGTCTTGCCTGCAGTCAAGCATGGTGGTGGAAGTGTCATTGTCTGGGGCTGCACGAGTGCTGCCGCCACTGGGGAGCTACAGTTCATTGAGGGAACCATGAATGCCAACATGTACTGTGACATACTGAAGCAGAGCATGATCCCCTCCCTTCGGAGACTGGGCCGCGGGGCACTATTCCAACATGATAACGACCCCAAACACACCTCCAAGACGACCACTGCCTTGCTAAAGAAGCTGAGGGTAAAGGTGATGGACTGGCCAAGTATGTTTCCAGACCTAAACCCTATTGAGCATCTGTGGGGCATCCTCAAACGGAAGGTGGAGGAGTGCAAGGTCTCAAACATCCACCAGCTCCGTGATGTCGTCATGGAGGAGTGGAAGAGGACTCCAGTGGCAACATGTGAAGCTCTGGTAAACTCCATGCCCAAGAGGGTTAAGGCAGTGCTGGAAAAAGATGGTAGCCACACAAAATATTGACATTTTGGGCCCAATTTGGACATTTTCACTTAGGGGTGTACTCACTTTTGTTGCCAGCGGTTTAGACATTAATGGCTGTGTTATTTTGAGGGGACATTTTGACGGGACAGCAAATTTACACTGTTATACAAGCTGTACACTCACTACTTTACATTGTAGCAAAGTGTCCTTTCTTCCGTGTTGTCACATGAAAAGATATATTCAAATATTTACAAAAATGTGAGGGGTGTACTCATTTTTGTGATATACTGTACATGATCAAATACAAATCTTAGAATCAACTATTAAAAACCACCAGAACCCACTGGATTCTCAAATTACCTTGAATGAACTACAGGACAAAATAAAAGCCCTCCAACCCAAAAAGGCCTGTGGTGCTGATGGCATCCTCACTGAAATGATAAAATATACAGACAACAAATTCCAATTGGCTATACTAAAACTCTTTAACATCATCCTTAGCTCTGGCATCTTCCCCAATATTTGTAACCAAGGACTGATCACCCCAATCCACAAAAGGGTTAGGGTTAGACAAATTTGATATGTGTCAACAGCAACCTTGGGAAAATGCTCTGGATTATCATTAACAGCAGACTCGTACATTTCCTCAGTGAAAACAATGTACTGAGCAAATGTCAAAGTGTCTTTGTACCAAATTATCGTACGACAGACCACGAATTCACCTTGCACACCCTAATTTGACAAACAAACAAACCAAAACAAAGGCAGAGTCTTCTCATTGGTTGATTTAAAAAAAAGCCTTAGACTAAATTTGGCATGAGGGTCTGCTATACAAATTGATGGAAAATGGTGTTGGGGGAAAAACATTCGACATTATAAAATTCATGTACACAAACAACAAGTGTAAAATAGGCACAAAAAAACACATTTCTCTCCACATTTCTCACAGTGGGGTGAGACAGGGATGCAGCTTTAGCCCCACCCTCTTCAACATAGATATATCAATGAATTTGCGAGGGCACTAGAACAGTCTGCAGCACCTGGCCTCACTCTACGAGAATCTTAAGTCAAATGTTTGCTGATGACCTTTTAAAATATAATAAAAATCACCTTTATTTCACCAGGTAGGCTAGTTGAGAACAAGTTCTCATTTACAACTGCGACCTGGCCAAGATAAAGCAAAGCAGTGCGACACAAACAACAACACAGAGTTACACATGGAATAAACAAGTGTACAGTCAATAACACAATAGAAAAAAAAGAAAATCTATAAACAGTGTGTGCAAGTGGCGTGAGGAGGTAAGGCAATAAATAGGCCATAGTAGTGGAGTAATTACAATTTAGCAAATTAACACTGGAGTGATAGATGAGCAGATGATGAAGTAGAAATACTGGTGTGCAAAAGAGCAGAAAAGTAAATAAAAACAATATGGGGATGAGGTAGGTAGAATGGGTGGGCTATTTACAGATGGGCTATGTACAGCTGCAGCGATCGGTTAGCTGCATAGATAGCTGATGTTTAAAGTTAGTGAGGGAAATATAAGTCTCCAGCTTCAGCGATTTTTTTCAATTCGTTCCAGTCATTATCAGCAGAGAACTGGAAGGAAAGGAGGTGTTGGCTTTGGGGATGACCAGTGAGATATACCTGCTGAAGCACGTGCTACGGGAAGGTGTTATTATCGTGACCAGTGAGCTGAGATACGGCGGAGCTATACCTAGCATAGACTTATAGATGACCTGGAGCCAGTGGGTCTGGCAACGAATATGTAGCAAGGGCCAGCCACCTAGAGCATACAGGTCGCAATGGTTGGTGGTATAAGAGGCTTTGGTGACAAAACGGATGGCACTGTGATAGACTGCATCCAGTTTGCAGTAGAGTATTGAAAGCTATTTTGTAAATGACATTGCCGAAGTCGAGGATCGGTAAGATTGTCATTTTTACGAGGGTATGTTTGGCGGCGTGAGTGATGGAGGCTTTGTTGCGAAATAGGAAGCCGATTCTAGATTTAATTTTGGATTGGAGATGTTTAATATGAGTCTGGAAGGAGAGTTTACAGTCTAGCCAGACACCTAGGTATTTGTAGTTATCCACATACTCTAAGTCAGAACCGTCCAGAGTAGTGATGCTATTCCGGCGGATGGGTGCTTGCAGCAAAGGGTTGAAGACCATGCATTTGGTTTTACTGGTGTTTAAGAGCAGTTGGAAGCCACGGAAGGAGTGTTGTATGGCATTGAAGCTCATTTGGAGGTTACCTTGAGCGTGGCTGAGGTGCACACGTGACCAGCTCGGAAACCGGATTGCACAGCAGAGAAGGTACGGTGGGATTCGAAGTGGTCAGTGATCTGTTTATTAACTTGGCTTTTGAAGACTTTAGAAAGGCAGGGCAGGATGGATATAGGTCTATAACAGTTTGGGTCTAAAGTGTCACCCCCTTTGAAGAGGGGGATAACCACGGCAGCTTTCCAATCTTTAGGGATCTCGGACGATTCGAAAGAGGTTGAACAGACTGGTAATAGGGGTTGCAACAATGACGGTGGATAATTTTAGAAAGAGAGGGTCCAGATTGTCTTGCCCAGCTGATTTGTAAGGGTCCAGGTTTTGCAGCTCTTTCAGAACATCAGCTGTCTGGATTTGGGTGAAGTGGGGGGGCTTGGGCAAGTTGCTGCAGGGGGTATAACAGGAGCTGTATAACAGGAGCTGTTGGCCGGGGTAGGGGTAGCCAGGTGGAAAGCACGGCCAGCCTTAGAAAAATGCTTATTGAAATTCTCGATTATCGTGGATTTATCGGTGGTGACAGTGTTTCCTAGCCTCGGAGCAGTGGGCAGCTGGGAGGAGGTGCTCTTATTCTCCATGAACTTTACAGTGTCCCAAAACTTTTTGGAGTTAAAGCTAAAAACTAGCCTGGTGCTTCTGTCACCAACCAGATCTTCTACACAGATTCTGCCAGACCGGAGCCCTGACAGTAAATCTCAGTAAGACCAAAATAATGGTGTTCCAAAAAAGGTCCAGTCGCCAGGACCACAAATACAAATTCCACCTGGACACTCAGTGAGCACGGCCTTGCTATTGAGAAAGATCGCCACAGGCAGACCTGGCTCTCAAGAGAAGACAGGCTGTGCTCACTGCCTAAAAAATGAGGTGGAAGCTGAGCTGCACTTGCTAACCTCCTGCCAAATATATTACCATATTAGAGACACATATTTTCCTCAGATTACACAGAACCACAAAAAATTTGAAAACAAACCCGATTTTGATAAACTCCCATATCTACTGGATGAAATACCACAGTGTGCCATCACAGCAGCAAGATTTGTGACCTGTTGCCACAAGAAAAGGGCAACCAGTGAAGAACAAACACTGGTTGCCCTTTTACAACACATATTTATGTTTATTTATGTTCCCTTTTGTACTTTAACCATTTGCACATTGTTACAACACTGTATATACACATATGACATGTGTAATGTCTTCATTCTTTTTTAACTTCTGAGTATAATGTTTACTGTTCATTTTTATTGTTTAATTCACTTTTGTAAATTATCTACTTCACTTGCTTAGGCAATGTTAACATATGTTTCCCATGCCAGTAAAGCCCCTTGAATTGCATTGAATTGAGAGCGAGCGAGCGAGAGAGAAAGAGCGAGACTATAGGCAGTCAAAGAGAAAGACAAAGAGGAGAACAGAGAACCAGAATAAACAGAGTGGTCAGGAGGAGTAGAACAATGTGGGTGGGTTACATGACGGTGAGCCAGCCAAGTAGGCAGGCAGTGTGTGAGGAGATGGCCTGGCTAGCCGTCGCTGCTGTGTGGCGGTTGGATTTAGAAAACATGTCTGAAAGCAATCAAACAATGTCTGGCCCAATCTGCGCCCTCATCACGATAAGAGGCAGCAGTAAGGCTGGCTGGGGGAGAGGACGGCGAGTTGGCCGCTCTCTAATCAGAAGCCGGACCGGCGTAATTGCCTGCTACAATCTATCTCTGCCACCGCCGGCCCCCAGCCTTTCACACATATTAGACAGGGGCCCGGTTCATTTCAATACGCCTCGCTGAGCGCCGTCAAGTGAAATTGGCAGGGTAAATAGGAACTGCTGTTTATTTCCTACTTACACACACACACACACACACACACATCATTGGTTGTCGTATTCAGGCTAAACAGGGGAGTAGAAAGAGAGTGCCATTAGCTCAGGCAGAATCAACACCGACCGACAGAAATGACTGTCAGCGGGGCAGCCCTGCACGGCGTGCCGCAAAACAATGGAGGGGGCGTCCAAATTAAAGCACAATAAATCACAAGGTGTTTAACTGCGCAGAGCGACCAGGAGTCTTGCCTCATTCTGGAGGAATGGGGTGAGGGTAGGGATTTATTTATTTTTAAACTTTTTTTTTAACCTTCATTTAACTAGGGAAGTCAGTTAAGAACAAATTCTTACTTACAATGACGGCCTACCCCGGCCAAACACAACCCGGACGATGCTGGGCCAATTGTGCGCCGCCGTATGGGACTCCCAATCACAGCTGGTTGTAATAGAGCCTGGAATCGAACCAGGGCCTGTAGCACTGAGATGCAGTGCCTTAGACCGCTGCGCCACTCGGGAAGGAGCGTGTGTGTGTGTGTGTGTGTGTGTGTGTGTGTGTGTGTGTGTGTGTGTGTGTGTGTGTGTGTGTGTGTGTGTGTGTGTGTGTGTGTGTGTGTGTGTGTGTGGAGGAGGGGTGGGGGGATTATTGACAGTATCCCACCCCACACACAGCATTATTAAGGGAACAGGTCGAGGATAAGCTCATAATGGGAGGCAAGGCTTATTCTGCGTCCACTTCAAAACAACTTCAACCAAAAACACTTCTCCAACTACACTGGGAACAGTTGAACATTGTTAGCGATACTCCTGGGTTCTCTTAACTGTGATTTGCATGCAAGGATTAGGGCTATTTTTCTGAAATATGACATTTCAATTTCAATTTGATAAAATGATTGGCCAGAAAAGTGTCCTCAACAAAGTGCTGAACTGGGAGACACTGCACAAATCTGTACAAAACATTCTGATCAACATCAGGGGTGTGGAGGGGCACTTTAACATAATGGTAGCAGTCCATGAAAAACCTGTCCCATACCAGACAACACAATCAATATACTAGATGACCCATAAATGACAACACACAAATTACTACACCAACAAAAGAATGTTGACCAAAAGGTGGTCGAAAAGGTTCATCGTACAAAAATATGATTCAAGGTCCTTCAGGAGTGTATAGATGGTGCCTTAGTATCTGTCATTTTAAATCAAATGGCTTTGTCCATAAAATCCCAGTTCTCTTTTTTATATGAAATAATTGTGTTGTGAGTCTGGGTGCAGTGAACTGCAAATGTGAAACACAACATTTTGACAGAAAGGACAGAGGAGTATTTTATATCATTTTTCTAGGGCACTAGCAGTGCTTTTATGAGGGTCCTTGTGGTTTTTCAATCAGCAATAACAGCAGTATTTGGTGACTACCACTCGGAGAGACGCTCTCACAATGATATTTGAACTCCAGGTTCAAAAGGCCTGAGAATCATTCAGCCTCTCTTTTTTTTGGTCGGTATGTTCGCCTGTCTGCTGAATGGACCATTTCACACAGAATAGAGGCCCTTTCGAAATAGGCCTAGTCTAACTGCCATTTCTAAAACTACTTCTTATTACTTAAAAGATGTTTCGAGGCGTCTTTTAAATTGCAATGGGTCTGTCAATTGGCTGGACCCTGAATTATTTTTGCCGGAGAAGACAGGCAAACAATTTTGAACTCCTCCGTCTCCCTGAAAGGGCATAAACCATTTCATTTTGAGAGGGATGCACAGCATTTTGTGGGGCACTTACCTCTGGTGATGGGGCTTTGGCGTTTCAAAACTCACTCCAAGAAGCAGTTATGTCTATTGTCTACAACTGCTGTGTCTCTGATACTACATCTGCAGTGCACAGAAATTATAAGAATTTGACTGACCAGAGTAATTTATCTGCTTATTGAATGCCCACACTGAACAACCATAAGAAAACATGTTCACGAATCAGACCAAGCATCCCTCTCCAGTACAGCATGGCTGCTATAGGAGACCGTATGGCCGGTCAGTTGTAGACTAATCCCTATTGAAAAAGCTATTCTCACACAAATCTTTCCACATTATGGTGAGTTTAAATAAACAGTTAATGATGACTAAGACCACACAAAGGGGCAGTTTTAGTTTCAAAACTGTATAGAATGTGAATGTATGAATGTTAATTTAACAGAAAATATTCTGAAAATAGGCATGTTGGTTGGATTAGTGATATTCCCAAGACATCATCAGGCTTTGGGGTATGCATTGGTTAAAATGGTAAGAGGATGTCCTTAACAAAGAAGCCAATGTCACAGTGAGGACTGTCACGTTCAGCAGCACTCAAAGAGCAGGAGGCATAAGAGACATTACATTGTCCTTTGCCTTTGCCATGCATAAACTGCTAAATCAATGCTACTTATTGTAAAACAATGGACAGCAGAGCATGCCAAGTGAATACCATAGCCACCGATCCCCTAACACACACTGCCCATTTCAGCATATTACTAAACCCTGACATGCTTGCTGTCATCAAGGACCTCAGCCACCCGAGCCACAGCCTGTTCACCCCCTACCATCTAGAAGGAGGAGACAGTACAGGTACATTAAAGCCAGGACCGAGAGACTGAGAAACAGCTTTTACCTCCAGGCCATCAGACTGTTAAAAAGACACCACTAGCGTTAGTCACTGTCCTAGCCGGCCACCACCCGATGCTCTATCCTGCACCTTACAGACTGCTGACCTACGTACATTGAACAATGGTGACTTTAATAATGTTTACAAATGGTTTTACCCACTTTATATGTACAGTATTCTAGTCATTGAACACTTCAACAATGTTTATATACAAAACACACTATTAAAAAGGTACAGTACCAGTCTAAAGTTTGGACACACCTACTCATTCAAGGGTTTTCCCTTATTTTAATATTTTCTACATTGTAGAATAATAGTGAAGACATCAAAACTATGAAATAACATATATGGAATCATGTAGTACCCAAAACATGTTAAACAAACCAAAATCCCCAGTCCACCTGGCCATGCTGCTGCTCCAGTTTCAACTGGCCTGGGCCCTAGGACCATGTCCCAGGACTACCTGACATGATGACTCCTTGCTGTCCCCAGTCCACCTGGCCATGCTGCTGCTCCAGTTTCAACTGTTCTGCCTTACTATTATTCGACCATGCTGGTCATTTATGAACATTTGAACATCTTGGCCACGTTCTGTTATAATCTCCACCCGGCACAGCCAGAAGAGGACTGGCCACCCCACATATGCTCTCTCTAATTCTCTCTTTCTTTCTCTCTCTCGGAGGACCTGAGCCCTAGGACCGTGCCCCAGGACTACCTGACATGATGACTCCTTGCTGTCCCCAGTCCACCTGACTGTGCTGCTGCTCCAGTTTCAACTGTTCTGCCTTATTATTATTCGACCATGCTGGTCATTTATAAACATTTGAACATCTTGGCCATGTTCTGTTATAATCTCTACCCGGCACAGCCAGAAGAGGACTGTCCACCCCACATAGCCTGGTTCCTCTCTAGGTTTCTTCCTAGGTTTTGGCCTTTCTAGGGAGTTTTTCCTAGCCACCGTGCTTTTACACCTGCATTGCTTGCTGTTTGGGGTTTTAGGCTGGGTTTCTGTACAGCACTTTGAGATATCAGCTGATGTACGAAGGGCTATATAAATACATTTGATTTGATTTGATTTGATTTTGAAATATATTTTATATTTGAGATTCTTCAAAGTAGCCACCCTTTACCTTGATGACAGCTTTGCACACTCTTGGCATTCTCTCAACCAGCTTCATGAGGTAGTCACCTGGAATGCATTCAAATTAACAGGTGTGCCTTGCTAAAAGTACATTTGTTGCATTTCAGTCCTTCTTAATGCTTTTGACCCAGCCACTTGTATTGTGACAAGGTAGAGGTGGTATACAGAAGACAGCCATATTTGGTAAAAGACCAAGTCCATATTAGGGTAAGAACAGCTGAAATAATTTCTTTAACAAAATGTGGATGCCACTGTGTTTATACAGCCTTGTTCTAAAATGTATTAAATACCACATTTCCTTAGCAATCTACACACAATATCCCATAATGACAAAAAGAAAACGGGTTGTTCGATTTTTTTTTTGCAAATGTATTAAAAATAAAAAACAGAAATACCTTATTTACATAAGTATTCAGACCCTTTGCTATGCGACTCGAAATTGAGCTCAGGTGCATCCTGTTTCCATTGATCATCCCTGAATTGTTTCTACAACTTGATTGGAGTCCACTTGCGGTAAATTCAATTGATTGGACATGATTTGGAAAGGCACTAGCCTGTCTATATAAAAGCTTCCACAGTTGACAGTGCAAAAACCGAGTAAAAACCAAGCCATGAGGTCACAGGAATTGTCCGTAGAGCTCTGAGACAGGATTGCGTCGAGACACAGATCTGGGGAAGTGTAAGAAAATAATTCTGCAGCATTGAAGGTCCCCAAGAATACAATGGCCTACATCATTCTTAAATGGAAGAACTTTGAAACCACCAAGATGCTTCCTAGAGCTGGTCGCCCGGCCAAACTGAGCAATCAGGGAGGATGGGCCTTGGTCATGGAGGTGACCAAAAAGCTGATGGTCAATCTGACAGAGCTCTAGAATTCCTCTGTGGAGATAGGAGAACCTTCCAGAAGGACAACAATCTCTTCAGCACTCCACCAATCAGGCCTTTATGGTAGAGTAGCAAAACGGAAGCCACTCTTAAGTAAAAAAGGCACATGACTGCCCAATTGGAGATTGCCAAAAAGAATCTAAAGACTATCAGACCATGAAAAACAAGACTCTATGGTCTGATAAAACCAACATTTAACTCTTTGGCCTGAACGCCAAACGTCACATCTGGAGGAAACCTGGCACCATTCCTACGGTGAAGCATGGTGGTGGCAGCATCAACCTGCTCCAGAGCACTCAGGACCACAGACTTGAGTGAAGGTTCACCTTCAAACAGGACAACAACCCTAAGCACACAGCCAAGACAAAGCAGGAGTGGCTTCAGGACAAGTCTCTGAATGTCCTTGAGTGGTACAGCCAGAGCCTGGACTTGAACCGATCAAACATGTCTGGAGAGACCTGAAAATGGCTGTGCAGCAACACTCCCGATCCAACCTGACAGAGCTTGAGAGGATCTGCAGAGAAGAATGGGAGAAACTCCCCAAATACAGGTGTGCCAAGCTTGTAGCGTTATACCCAAGAAGAGGTTTTTCTTGATTTTGTAGAATAACAGTGTCATCAAAGCAAAGGGTGGCTAATATATTTTGATTTGTTTAACACTTTGTTTTAATGTTATTTCATAGTTGTCTCCACTATTATTCTACAATGTAGAAAATAGTTTTAAAAAATAAGAAAAACCCTTGAATGAATAAGTGTGTCCAAACTTTTGACTGGTACTGTATATATTCTGGTCTCTGATATGTCTCATTCTGATATTTCACAATTTTTCTTGATTATGTGTGCATTGTTTTTTTGGTATTTTTTGTATTTGTATTGCTAGGTATTACTGCACTGTTGGAGCTAGAAACACAAGCATTTTGCTGCACCTGCAATAACATCTGCAAATCTGTGTACGCGACACTGTGGAGGAGAACCACGGAGACACTGTGGAGGAGAACCACTGAGACACTGTGGATGAGAACCACGGAGACACTATGGAGGAGAACCACTGAGATACTGTGGAGGAGAACCACAGACACTGTGGAGGAGAACCACTGAGACACTGTGGAGGAGAACCACTGAGACACTGTGAAGGAGAACCACTGAGACACTGTGGAAGAGAACCACTGAGACACTGTGGAGGAGAACCACTGAGACACTGTGGAGGAGAATCACTGAGACACTGGAGGAGAACCACTGAGACACTGGAGGAGAACCACTGAGACACTGGAGGAGAACCACTGAGACACTGGAGGAGAACCACTGAGACACTGGAGGAGAGCCACTGAGACACTGGAGGAGAACCACTGAGACACTGGAGGAGAACCACTGAGACACTGGAGGAGAACCACTGAGACACTGGAGGAGAACCACTGAGACACTGGAGGAGAGCCACTGAGACACTGTGGAGGAGAACCACAGACACTGTGGAGGAGAACCACAGACACTGTGGAGGAGAACCACTGACACACTGTGGAGGAGAACCACTGACACACTGTGGAGGAGAACCACTAACACACTGTGGAGAACCACAGACACTGGAGGAGAACCACTGAGAGACTGTGGAGGAGAACCACAGAGACACTGTGGAGGAGAACCACAGACACTGTGGAGGAGAACCACTGAGACACTGGAGGACAACCACTGAGACACTGGAGGAGAACCACTGAGACACTGTGGAGGAGAACCACTGACACACTGTGGAGGAGAACCACTAACACACTGTGGAGAACCACAGACACTGGAGGAGAACCACTGAGACACTGTGGAGAACCACTGACACATATAAAAAATAAAGCAGCATTACACCATGTACACTACATCATATAAAAAATAAAGCAGCATTACACCATGTACACTACATCATATAAAAAATAAAGCAGCATTACACCATGTACACTACATCATATAAAAAATAAAGCAGCATTACACCATGTACACTACATCATATAAAAAATAAAGCAGCATTACACCATGTACACTACATCATATAAAAAATTGATAATATAACAGTCATTTTGAAAGGTTTTTCATATTCTTAAATGAGTCATGTATGTCGAAAAAAGTTGTGTTGGCGACACAATGTGTTTTGTCATCACAGAAATAAATGCAATCATATGTCCAGAAACAGCCTAAAGTATTATTTTTAACTATTTTTCTATGTGTATAAAAGCGCTATAATGTATTTTCTTCTTGTCTATAGGGGCATAGAGATCCCAGCTCTGAAAATAACAGAGCCAATGCAAAATGTATCTACGGGGTCCTATAGGTTCACAGCTCCATCTAGTGACTGGTATGAAGCATCATACTATTTCCCGAATGTATGGAAAACTTCCTGAAGCACAAAACATGTAATAACATTTGAAAATACAAAAATCTATTCCAATAATCACAACACACTGGCAGGTTCCTGTTTTGGAGCTCTACGGACAATTCATTCGACCTCATGGATTGGTTTTTGCTCTGAGATGCACTGTAAACTGTGGGAACTTATATAGACAGGTGTGTCCCTTTCCAAATCATGTCCAATCAATTGAATTTACCACAGGTGAACTCCAATCAAGTTGTAGAAACATCTCAAGGATGATCAATGGAAACAGGATGCACCTGGGCTACATTTTCAGTCATATAAAAGGGTTTGAAAACTTAAGTAAATAAGGTATTTCTAAAAATCTGTTTTCGCTTTATGGAGTATTGAGTGAAGATTGATGGGAAAAAAAACATGTTTATTTAATCCATTTTAGAATAAGTCTGTAACGTAACAGAATGTGGAAAGAGTCAAGGGTCCTGAATACTTTCCGAATGCACTATAAAGAGTCACCTGTCTATCAGCCATGTTGTAATGAACACTGGCTATGGCAGCTTTACATTCAACAGTCAACCTGCCTATCTGAAGAGTAGAGCAGAAGAGTGAAATATAGATCATGCATGTACCCCCATCACACCCCCACCCAGGTCTCCCCTCCTCCCCCACTGAGTTCCACAGTCTGGGCCTGCTGCTGCTGCCACCACTGCACCGAGAGGGAATTTACATTTTAATAGGCAGAGCTGCTCACCGCCTCCGAATGAGGGTATATGCTCAGCTGAACAGCAGGAAATGCACCCTACTGCAGAAGTTTAGAATGAACCCAGAGACAAATCCTGAGGCACACAGAAGGGAAATTATATTTTTTGCCCAGTCGTCTATCTGTGGAGCTACCACATCGTATACACAAACACATATGACATCTGTGGAGTTACCTCATCATATACACAAACACATGATATCTGTGGAGCTACCACATCGTATACACAAACACACATGATATCTGTGGAGCTACCACATCGTATACACAAACACACATGATATCTGTGGAGCTACCACATCGTATACACAAACACACATGACATCTGTGGAGCTACCACATCGTATACACAAACACACATGACATCTGTGGAGTTACCTCATCGTATACACAAACACACATGATATCTGTGGAGCTACCACATCGTATACACAAGCACACATGACATCTGTGGAGTTACCTCATCATATACACAAACACACATGATATCTGTGGAGCTACCACATCGTATGCACAAACACACATGACATCTGTGGAGTTACCTTATCGTATACACAAACACACATGATATCTGTGGAGCTACCACATCGTATACACAAACACACATGACATCTGTGGAGTTACCTCATCGTATACACAAACACACATGATATCTGTGGAGCTACCACAACATATACACAAACACACATGACATCTGTGGAGTTACCTCATCATATACACAAACACACATGATATCTGTGGAGCTACCACATCGTATGCACAAACACACATGACATCTGTGGAGTTACCTCATCATATACACAAACACACATGACATCTGTGGAGTTACCTCATCGTATACACAAACACACATGATATCTGTGGAGCTACCACATCGTATACACAAACACACATGATATCTGTGGAGTTACCTCATTGTATACACAAACACACATGACATCTGTGGAGTTACCTCATCGTATACACAAACACACATGATATCTGTGGAGCTACCACATCGTATACACAAACACACATGACATCTGTGGAGTTACCACATCGTATACACAAACACACATGACATCTGTGGAGCTACCTCATCTTATACATAAACACACATGACATCTGTGGAGCTACCTCATCGTATACATAAACAAACATGATATCTGTGGAGCTACCTCATCATATACATAAACACACATGACATCTGTGGAGCTACCTTATCATATACATAAACACACATGACATCTGTGGAGCTACCTCATCATATACATAAACACCTATGATATCTGTGGAGCTACCTCATCATATACATAAACACCTATGATATCTGTGGAGCTACCTCATCATATACATAAACACATATGATATCTGTGGAGCAACCTCATCATATACATAAACACACATGATATCTGTGGAGCTACCTCATCATATACATAAACACACATGATATCTGTGGAGCTACCTCATCATATACATAAACACACATGACATCTGTGGAGCAACCTCATCATATACATAAACACCTATGATATCTGTGGAGCAACCTCATCATATACATAAATACCTATGATATCTGTGGAGCTACCTCATCATATACGTAAACATCTATGACATCTGTGGAGCAACCTCATCATATACATAAACACACATGACATCTGTGGAGCAACCTCATCATATACATAAACACACATGACATCTGTGGAGCTACCTCATCATATACATAGACACCTATGATATCTGTGGAGCTACCTCATCATATACATAAACACACATGACATCTGTGGAGCTACCTCATCATATACATAGACACCTATGATATCTGTGGAGCTACCTCATCATATACATAAACACCTATGATATCTGTGGAGCTACCTCATCATATACATAGACACCTATGATATCTGTGGAGCTACCTCATCATATATATAAACACACGTGACATCTGTGGAGCTACCTCATCATATACATAGACACCTATGATATCTGTGGAGCTACCTCATCATATACATAAACACCTATGATATCTGTGGAGCAACCTCATCATATACATAAACACATATGATATCTGTGGAGCTACCTCATCATATACATAAACACACATGACATCTGTGGAGCAACCTCATCATATACATAAACACACATGATATCTGTGGAGCTACCTCATCATATACATAAACACATATGATATCTGTGGAGCAACCTCATCATATACATAAACACACATGATATCTGTGGAGCAACCTCATCATATACATAAACACATATGATATCTGTGGAGCTACCTCATCATATACATAAACACACATGACATCTGTGGAGCAACCTCATCATATACATAAACATACATGATATCTGTGGAGCAACCTCATCATATACATAAACACATATGATATCTGTGGAGCAACCTCATCATATACATAAACACACATGACATCTGTGGAGCAACCTCATCATATACATAAACACCTATGATATCTGTGGAGCTACCTCATCATATACATAAACACACATGACATCTGTGGAGCTACCTCATCATATACATAAACACCTATGATATCTGTGGAGCAACCTCATCATATACATAAACACCTATGATATCTGTGGAGCTACCTCATCATATACATAAACATCTATGACATCTGTGGAGCAACCTCATCATATACATAAACACACATGACATCTGTGGAGCAACCTCATCATATACATAAACACACATGACATCTGTGGAGCTACCTCATCATATACATAGACACCTATGATATCTGTGGAGCTACCTCATCATATACATAAACACACATGACATCTGTGGAGCTACCTCATCATATACATAGACACCTATGATATCTGTGGAGCTACCTCATCATATACATAAACACCTATGATATCTGTGGAGCTACCTCATCATATACATAGACACCTATGATATCTGTGGAGCTACCTCATCATATACATAAACACACATGACATCTGTGGAGCTACCTCATCATATACATAGACACCTATGATATCTGTGGAGCTACCTCATCATATACATAAACACCTATGATATCTGTGGAGCTACCTCATCATATACATAAACACATATGATATCTGTGGAGCTACCTCATCATATACATAAACACACATGACATCTGTGGAGCAACCTCATCATATACATAAACACACATGATATCTGTGGAGCTACCTCATCATATACATAAACACATATGATATCTGTGGAGCAACCTCATCATATACATAAACACACATGATATCTGTGGAGCAACCTCATCATATACATAAACACATATGATATCTGTGGAGCTACCTCATCATATACATAAACACACATGACATCTGTGGAGCAACCTCATCATATACATAAACACACATGATATCTGTGGAGCAACCTCATCATATACATAAACACACATGATATCTGTGGAGCAACCTAATCATATACATAAACACATATGATATCTGTGGAGCAACCTCATCATATACATAAACACACATGATATCTGTGGAGCAACCTCATCATATACATAAACACACATGACATCTGTGGAGCTACCTCATCATGTACATAAACACCTATGATATCTGTGGAGCAACCTCATCATATACATAAACACCTATGATATCTGTGGAGCAACCTCATCATATACATAAACACACATGACATCTGTGGAGCAACCTCATCATATACATAAACACCTATGATATCTGTGGAGCTACCTCATCATATACATAAACACACATGACATCTGTGGAGCTACCTCATCATATACATAAACACCTATGATATCTGTGGAGCTACCTCATCATATACATAAACACATATGATATCTGTGGAGCTACCTCATCATATACATAAACACACATGATATCTGTGGAGCTACCTCATCATATACATAAACACACATGACATCTGTGGAGCAACCTCATCATATACATAAACACCTATGATATCTGTGGAGCAACCTCATCATATACATAAACACCTATGATATCTGTGGAGCTACCTCATCATATACATAAACATCTATGACATCTGTGGAGCAACCTCATCATATACATAAACACACATGACATCTGTGGAGCAACCTCATCATATACATAAACACACATGACATCTGTGGAGCTACCTCATCATATACATAGACACCTATGATATCTGTGGAGCTACCTCATCATATACATAAACACACATGACATCTGTGGAGCTACCTCATCATATACATAGACACCTATGATATCTGTGGAGCAACCTCATCATATACATAAACACCTATGATATCTGTGGAGCTACCTCATCATATACATAAACATCTATGACATCTGTGGAGCAACCTCATCATATACATAAACACACATGACATCTGTGGAGCAACCTCATCATATACATAAACACACATGACATCTGTGGAGCTACCTCATCATATACATAGACACCTATGATATCTGTGGAGCTACCTCATCATATACATAAACACACATGACATCTGTGGAGCTACCTCATCATATACATAGACACCTATGATATCTGTGGAGCTACCTCATCATATACATAAACACCTATGATATCTGTGGAGCTACCTCATCATATACATAGACACCTATGATATCTGTGGAGCTACCTCATCATATACATAAACACACATGACATCTGTGGAGCTACCTCATCATATACATAGACACCTATGATATCTGTGGAGCTACCTCATCATATACATAAACACCTATGATATCTGTGGAGCTACCTCATCATATACATAAACACATATGATATCTGTGGAGCTACCTCATCATATACATAAACACACATGACATCTGTGGAGCAACCTCATCATATACATAAACACACATGATATCTGTGGAGCTACCTCATCATATACATAAACACATATGATATCTGTGGAGCAACCTCATCATATACATAAACACACATGATATCTGTGGAGCAACCTCATCATATACATAAACACATATGATATCTGTGGAGCTACCTCATCATATACATAAACACACATGACATCTGTGGAGCAACCTCATCATATACATAAACACACATGATATCTGTGGAGCAACCTCATCATATACATAAACACACATGATATCTGTGGAGCAACCTCATCATATACATAAACACATATGATATCTGTGGAGCAACCTCATCATATACATAAACACACATGATATCTGTGGAGCAACCTCATCATATACATAAACACACATGACATCTGTGGAGCTACCTCATCATGTACATAAACACCTATGATATCTGTGGAGCAACCTCATCATATACATAAACACCTATGATATCTGTGGAGCAACCTCATCATATACATAAACACACATGACATCTGTGGAGCAACCTCATCATATACATAAACACCTATGATATCTGTGGAGCTACCTCATCATATACATAAACACACATGACATCTGTGGAGCTACCTCATCATATACATAAACACCTATGATATCTGTGGAGCTACCTCATCATATACATAAACACATATGATATCTGTGGAGCTACCTCATCATATACATAAACACACATGATATCTGTGGAGCTACCTCATCATATACATAAACACACATGACATCTGTGGAGCAACCTCATCATATACATAAACACCTATGATATCTGTGGAGCAACCTCATCATATACATAAACACCTATGATATCTGTGGAGCTACCTCATCATATACATAAACATCTATGACATCTGTGGAGCAACCTCATCATATACATAAACACACATGACATCTGTGGAGCAACCTCATCATATACATAAACACACATGACATCTGTGGAGCTACCTCATCATATACATAGACACCTATGATATCTGTGGAGCTACCTCATCATATACATAAACACACATGACATCTGTGGAGCTACCTCATCATATACATAGACACCTATGATATCTGTGGAGCTACCTCATCATATACATAAACACCTATGATATCTGTGGAGCTACCTCATCATATACATAGACACCTATGATATCTGTGGAGCTACCTCATCATATACATAAACACACATGACATCTGTGGAGCTACCTCATCATATACATAGACACCTATGATATCTGTGGAGCAACCTCATCATATACATAAACACACATGATATCTGTGGAGCAACCTCATCATATACATAAACACACATGACATCTGTGGAGCTACCTCATCATATACATAAACACCTATGATATCTGTGGAGCAACCTCATCATATACATAAACACACATGACATCTGTGGAGCAACCTCATCATATACATAAACACCTATGATATCTGTGGAGCTACCTCATCATATACATAAACACACATGACATCTGTGGAGCTACCTCATCATATACATAGACACCTATGATATCTGTGGAGCAACCTCATCATATACATAAACACACATGATATCTGTGGAGCAACCTCATCATATACATAAACACACATGATATCTGTGGAGCAACCTCATCATATACATAAACACACATGACATCTGTGGAGCTACCTCATCATATACATAAACACCTATGATATCTGTGGAGCAACCTCATCATATACATAAACACACATGACATCTGTGGAGCTACCTCATCATATACATAAACACACATGATATCTGTGGAGCAACCTCATCTTATACATATAGATGCATGTGTTCATAAACAAACATCCAGAGAGAAATGGAATGTTATGTAGAGCAGTGCCACCTTATGTGAAGATTAGATTGCTTAGAATTATTTTTGACCCAGCCTGGTAGGGGGCTGGGACTCCCCCTTTTGCCCTTAGAACAGCCTCAGGGCATGGACTCTACAGGGTGTCGAAAGCGTTCCACACGGATGCTGGGCCATGTTGACTCCAATGCTTCCCACAGTTGTGTCAAGTTGACTGAATGTCCTTTAGGTGGTGGACCATTCTTGATACACACGAGAAACTGTTGAGTGTGAAAAACTCAGCAGCGTTGCAGTTCTTAACACAAACCGGTGCCTGACACCTACTACCCTACTCTGTTCAAAGGCACTTAAATCGCTTGTCTTGTCCATTCAAGACATTCAAGACATATGGCAGACATACATGTCTCAATGGTCTCAAGGATTACAAATCCTTCTTTAACCTGTCTCCTCCCCTTCATCTACACTGATTGGAGTGGATTTAACAAGTGACATCAATAAGGGATCATAGCTTTAACCTGGATTCACCTGGTCAGTATATGTCATAGAAAGAGCAGGTGTTCTTAATGTTTTGTACACTCAGTGTATATTTCCACACTATGAGGTTGCAATAATACTGTAAAATGTGAAAATTATGATAATACCCTTTCAGTGTAAGAGCTGTTTGAAAAGGCAGACTGAAATTTCTGCTCGTTTTGCAAGGGTGGCGACATCACATGGCAGTGTAAGTTAAAAGACCAATAAGAAAGAGAGTTTCAAAATTCTCTGCCAATAACTGCAAGTGTTCAGGTTACATATCCCTCCCATTAGGCCCCTCCAATTAGGACCAATCACAGACAATCCTAAAAATATAAAAAATACTTTAGAAATGTATTTTTCTTAATTGTTACACATAAATGGATTCGTAGTAGTTTATTACTTTTTTATAGAAGTTGATATTTCGAGAGATAAACTTGCCAAAATAGCCAGATAAATGAAATGTGACTGTAGATTGTGGAGCCTAGGTTGTAGATGGTGGCGGGTCCATCCTCTACAAATAACTGGGATTCATTTATGTTCCAGCATCATACCCTTGTTCTCTGTAATGCAACATTCCTTCTCTTTACAATCAGACATGTGATTTCCATATGTTTGATATTGTCGCATTTATTTCATTCCAGCCATTACAATGAACCTGTCCTTCTTTAACTCCCCTGGTTTACATAGCTAGGTGCTAGACTAAGCACACTAATCCTTGAAAATGACCCCCTCTCTTTTTCTCCCCTTTCCCTCTCTTTTCTATTTTCACAGCGTTGGTAGCGTATGTCTGTGTCACTGTGGAGTGTGAAATGGCACAACGTGTCACACAGCTCCAGGCATGCAATCAAGATGAGCTGGGGCCCCTCCCGGCCTAATTAATAACTATTGAACACGCTAACAACAATCAACACTAATTAAATACGCGTTTGTTGACAAGGGTGCAAGCCTTATCAAAAGCACAAGGCGGGAGGGGAGGGAGGGGATGTTGATGGGATGTTTGGTTGTGTGAGAAAGGGGGTGGGGGGAGGGGCAAAAAACGAGGGCTTCTGTTTTCAGTAATTAGTTAACGAAGTGCCCCGAGTCACACTTAATTCCGAGCCACGACGTTACTATCCGTTTGTCTGCCTGCCGCTCTCCGCTGGCAGAGGATACAGGACAGTCAGCCCAGCTGGGGACGAGACGTAGAAGTCATAAACGTCACTGTGTCCCTGATGACATATAATACCATGGTTGTGTTTACACAGGCAGCCTAATTCTGACCTTTTTCAACTAATTGGTCTTTTAACCAATCAGATCAGCTTTTTTGCTAATAATTGGGCAAAAGATCAGAATTGGGCAGCCTGTGTAAACACAGCCTTTTTGACAAGAGCCCATAGGGTTCCATTTGGGACACAGACACTGTGTAAACATAGATGTGCAATGTAGAAGTGTCCAGTATGTGTGAGATCCATACACTAGGTTGGACAAACATCAGCGGCAACAGTCAGACGTATGCCAGTCACGTGACAGTAGACCCATCAAGTGACCACAAAGTAGACCAACTAATCATCAATATGACCTCAAATAAAACTGACTGCACATGAGTGGTTGCGCTGCTGAGTCCTGTGCTTTCTATTGCAGAATCCTTACTAGAAGCTTGAGCAGTTTGCAATACAAAACAGTCCTTCCCATTCTGATAATCACAGAATTGAAAAAAAAAGGTCAGTGATGTACAGAGTATTACATGTAGGAGGTTTGGTGGAGAAAGAGGTGCATGATGAGTTGAGAGGTCTGGTGGGGGTTTTAAACGCTGTAACTGCGTGTGATTACCTGCCCTGTTTGGACCCAGGAGATGTTATGCTACAGCTCAGGGAAGTCACCGCTGATATTACTGTACAACTTGTGCTTCAACCAACAAAATCTAAATCCCTGAGTTTACGAGCAAGAGGTTTGACCCCTTCATGTTTTCCAGTCTGCACACAGCTGTAGCCTACAGTGCCTTCAGAAAGTACAATATTCACACCCTTGGACTTTTTCCACATTTTTTTTGTGTTACAAGCCTGAATTTAAAATAGATTGAATTCAGATTTTGTATCACTGGCCTACACACACACACACACACACACACACACACACACACACACACACACACACACACACACACACACACACACACATAAGATCAAAGTGAAATTATGTTTTTAGATATTTTTACAAATTAATTTTAAAAAATTAAAAATAAAATGTCTCGAGTTAATAAGTACTCAACCACTTTGTCATGGAAAGCCTAAATAAGTTCAGCTTAATAAGTCACAGAATAAGTTTCTGTTTGCAACAAGGCACTAAAGTAATACTGTAATACTGAAAAAATGTGGCAAACCAATTAACTGTTTGTCCTGAATACAAAGTGTTATGTTTAATCCAATACAACACATTACTGAGTACCACTCTCCATATTTTCAAGCAGTGGTGGTGGCTGCATCATGTTATGGGTATGCTGGTAATCATTAAGGACTGGGGAGTTTTTCAGGGTAAAAGTACAGGCAAAATCATAGAGGAAAAGCTGGTTCCGTCTGCTTTCTACGAGACACTGGGAGATGAATTCACCTTTCAGCAGGACAATAACCTAAAACATAAGGCCAAATCTACAATGGAGTTGCTTACTAAGAAGACATTGGATGTTCCTGAGTGGATGTTCCTGAGTGACCGAGTTACAGTTTTGACTTAAATCTATGGCAAGATTTAAAAACGGTTGTCTAGCAATGATCAACGACCAATTTGACAGAGCTTGAAGAATTTTGAAAAGAATAATGGGCAAATATTGTACAATCCAGGGGTGCAAAGCTCTTAGAGACTTACCCAAAAAGACTGCCATAGGTGATTCTAACATGACTCAATGGTGTAAATACTTATGTAAATAAGATATTTCTGTATTTAATATTCAATACATTTGCCAAATTGTCTAATAACATGTTTTCACTTTGTCATTATAAACAAATCTATTTAATTAATTTAGAATTCAGGCTGTAACACAACAAAATGTGGAATAAGTCAAGGGGTACGAATACTTTCTGAAGGAACTGTACATTATCAAAATCTGACTGGATCACTTCTGGACATGAGTTTGTCCCCCCCTAACACCCACCCTGGCCTACTGACCAAGCCCCCATGCTCAAAACGGGGGTGATACTGAGTGACAGCTACCACAGGGAACAGCCCATGTATCGACAGCAGACGTTTGTTCCCATGATCGGTCCCTGATAGGCAATTGAATTTGTCAGTGACCCTAAACAATTGCTGGGACGAGGATCAGCAGACTTCCCTTCCCCTGGCCTCCCGCTGCCCATCCTGATCGATAAGGACCCGATCGATAGCCAGTGACCGATATTGATCACTCTGTCCTGTCTGCTGTCTGTTCCCTTCCCAGCAGCCAGCAGCACAGGATTGGCGTGAGAGGGAGGTAGTGGGTGCGGGAGTGCACCTTCCTCCCCCTCACTTGTTGAGTACAGCCCAACAGACACACAGATGTTCAGTAAAGGACATGAGCGTAGACACAAAGTTGGCCACGTCCTCCCTCTCACACACTTTAATCAAGCCACAAAGAATGCAGATCTAATCATTTCAAACCACCTGATCTTTTATTTCAGGGATGAACCAGATGTATTTTCCAATAAGACATGAAGAGCATTGCTGTGTCTCTGGGGCAGCAGGTGAGAGTGGGCGTAGAGACTCGATGCATCAGCTGCTGTGGTCGCCAGTCTCATACTACTCCTATATAGTTGTTTCTGTAAACAGGTCTCAGAGTTAATCAGATTTACAAAACCCCACCTGAGGGGCACTCTAGACCCCCAAACAGACATCATGGACGTCAGGCCAGTCAGCTGCAGTCCCCCTCTTAACCCCCCTCCACCCTTCGCTCCAGCCCCCTCGTCACATATGGTCGAGGACGTTCCTCCTAACGAGATAGGCCTGACAAATGTAAGAGACAGGCATAGCAGTGTTCCGCCGGTGAATGAATCTCCACAGAAAAGCACTTGTGGATAAACTAAGGGGCAGCAGCAACGGTGCGGTGATCCAGCCAGTGAGACCACAGCAGCTGCAGCAATTACAGCCAATTAGCTGCAAATGAAAAGGTTTAAGAGACATTACTTATTGTGCGTTTTCGAAGAGGGACCGTTTTTTGATGGATTTATTTTTACATTTGACTGCTCCACACATGGGTTGGTAAACGTTTGCCTTGGCTGTCTCAGTCTCTCCGAGCCAAGGAGAGTTAGTTAACCGTTGTCGGTAATTAAATGTCTGAACACCCCCTGGAAAAACCTTGAGCTGTCAGGATGTGTTTTAAAGGCAACACTCAGCTAATGTTTAAGGTCTTCTTTGGAGGTTGTGTGGTTTTTAGACATCTCTCTGCGTATCCCCTCCCCCCAACAACGACCCTCTTTTTCACAAAATAACTAACAATGACCTTCTGCAAACAAACATGCGTTACTGAGATTTCCCAGATTCCTGCGCTGCTGCGGTAAACACACACAAGCGGCTGCTGCCGAGACGTTCATTCAGTGCATTGTGAACACAGCTCGGTGTTAATTGCACAGATGACGGTTGGCTTTGAGCCGTGCTGGCCTGCCAGGATGGAGGCTTTTCTTCAGCGAGCCAGCGAGAGGTGCAATTAGAGCCTGATCGATACCGATGCTTCCTTCAGAATTTCTCTATCAATTTCCAATGGAATACACACAAACACAGCAGCCTTGAGCTGTCAAAAGAGGCCCGTTCACTCACCCCACTCCAGGCGAACTTGTTTACGTCACGTAATTGATTTTTTTTTTGTCTTTCAGTAGAAAGTCTGTAGAAGCGACTTAAGTGGACCATTTCACAAAACAACACAACACTGCTGAACATTACACATATACATGGTGTTGGTGCATAAAGGACTCAGAGAAAAAGTATCTCAAGTCTGTCTATTCATATTTAAACCTTTTCACCAAACTAAAACAACTCCGGGAAAAAAAAGAAAACCCTTCTAGCAATGTAGGCTGTGCTTTTAGACGGACACAAACACATATTCAATGCAGAGTGGCTTTCGTCCATGGCAAGAGGTCAACTTCTACTGTGGCCTAAGTGGGGATCATGTGCCTATATTATTATGACTCACTCTAACTCTTGGTGTTGTGTGGTCCAGCCACAGTGTGTAGTACTACATACAGTGCATTCAGAAAGTATTCAGATCCCTTGACCTTTTCCACATTTTGTTAATTAAGTTACAGCCTTATTCTAAAACGGATTGAATAGATATCAATCTACACACAATACCCCATAATGACAAAGCAAAAACTGGTTTTTAGAAACTTGCATGAACATGTTTAAAAATAATAATTAAATAGCACATTTTATATAAGTATTCAGACCTTTTACTCAGTACTTTGTGAAGCACCTTCGGCAACGATTACAGCCTTGAGTCTTCTTGGGTATGACGCTACTGTCACACCCTGACCATAGTTTGCTTTGTATGTTTCTATGTTTGTTTGGTCAGGGTGTGATCTGAGTGGGCATTCTATGTTGTGTGTCTAGTTGGCCTGTTTCTGTGTTTGGCCTGATATGGTTCTCAATCAGAGGCAGGTGTTAGTCATTGTCTCTGATTGGGAACCATATTTAGGTAGCCTGGGTTTCACTGTGTGTTTGTGGGTGATTGTTCCTGTCTTTGTGTTTTGCACCAGATAGGGCTGTTTTGAGTTCTCACATTTATTGTTTTCGTTTATTCATGTATAGTGTCTTAAATTAAAGAAACATGAATAACCACCACGCTGCGTTTTGGTCCGCCTCTCTTTCACCAGAAAACCCTGACAGCTACAAGCTTGGCACACCTGTACTTGGGGAGTTTCTCCCATTCTTCTCTGCAGATACTCTCAAGCTCTGTCAGGTTGGATGGGGAGCGTCGCTGCAAAGATATTTTCAGGTCTCTCCAGAGATGTTCAATTGGGTTCATGTCTGGGTTCTGTCTGGGCCACTCAGAGACTTATCCTGAAGCCACTCCTGTGTTGTCTTGGCTGTGTGCTTAGGGCCATTGTCCTGTTGTAAGGTGAACCTTCCTCCCCGTCTGAGGTCCTGAGGCTCTGGAGCAGATTTTCATTGAGGGTCTCTCTGTATTACGCTTCGTGCATTTTTCCCTCGATCCTGACTAGTCTTCCAGTCCTTGCTGCTGAAGAACATCCCCACAGCATGATGCTTCCAACACCATGCTTCACCATAGGGATGGTGCCAGGTTTCCTCCAGATTTGATGCTTTGCAATCAGGTAAAAGAGTGGTTTCATCAGACCAGAGGAGATCAGAGATCTTGTTTCTCATGGTCAGAGTCCTTTAGGTGCCTTTTGGCCAACTCCAAGCAGGCTGTCATGAGCCTTTTAATGATTAGTGGCTTCTGTCTGGCCACTCTACCATAAAGGCCGGATTGGTGGAGTGCTGCAGAGAAGGTTATCCTTCTATCTCCACAGAAGAACTCTGGAGTTCTGTTAAAGTGACCATCGGGTTCGTGGTCACCTCCCTGAACAAGGCCCGTTTCCCCCATTGCTGTTTGGCCGTTAGGCCAGCTCTAAGAAGCGTCTTGGTGGTTCCAAACTTCTTCCATTTAAGAATGATTTTCATTTTTTTTTATTTAACCTCTTTTTAACTAGGCAAGTCAGTTAACAACAAATTCTTAGTAAATGAGGCCATTGGGTTTTTGGGAACCTTCAATGCTGCAGATTTTTTGGTACACTTCCACAACAGATCTGTGCCTCGACACAATCCTGTCTCGGCATTCCACGGACAATTCCTTCGACCTCATGGCTTGATTTTTGCTCAGACATGCACTGTCAATTGTGGGACGTATATACAGTTGAAGTCGGAAGTTTATATACACCTTAGCCAAATACATTTAAACTCAGTTTTTCACAATTCCTGACATTTAATCCTAGTAAAAATACCTGTTTTAGGTCAGTTACAAGCACCACTTTATTTTAAGAATGTGAAATGTCAGAATAATAGTAGAGAGAATTAATTATTTCAGCTTTTATTTCTTTCATCACATTCCCAGTGGTTCAGAAGTTTACATCCACTCAATTAGTATTTGGTTGCATTGTCTTTAAATGGTTTAACTTGAGTCAAATGTTTTGGATAACCTTCCAAAAGCTTCCCACAATAAGTTGGGTGAATTTTGGCCAATTCCTCCATACAGTGCTGGTGTAACTGAGTCAGGTTTGTAAGGCCTCCTTGCTCGCACATGCTTTTTCAGTTCTGCCCACATATTTTCTATGGGATTGAGGTCAGGGCTTTGTGATGGCCACTCCAATACCTTGACTTCGTTGTCCTTAAGCTATTTTGGCACAACTTTGGAAGTATGCTTTGGGTCATTGTCCATTTGGAAGACCCATTTTTGACCAAGCATTAACTTCCTGACTGATGTCTTGAGATGTTGCTTCAATATATCCACTATGTTCCTACCTCATGATGCCATCTATTTTGTGAAGTGCACCAGTCCCTCCTACAGCAAAGCACCCCCACAACATGATGCTGCCACCCCATGCTTCACGGATGGGATGGTGTATGTAAATGTAAATGTGTTCTTCAGCTTGCAAGCCTCCCCCTTTTTCCTCCAAACATAATGATGGTCATTATGGCCAAACAGTTCTATTTCTGTTTCATCAGACCAGAGGACATTTCTCCAAAAAGTACCATTTTTGTCCCCATGTGCAGTTGCAAACCGTAGTCTGGCTTTTTTAATGGTGGTTTTGGAGCAGTGGCTTCTTCCTTGCTGAGCGGCCTTTCAGGTTATGTCGATATAGGACTCGTTTTACGTGGATATAGATACTTTTAAACCTGTTTCCTCCAGCATCTTCACAAGGTCCTTTGCTGTTGTTCTGGGATTGACTTGCACTTTTCTCACCAAAGTACGTTAATCTCTAGGAGACAGAACGCCTCTCCTTCCTGAGCGGTAGAACGGCTGCGTGGTCCCATGGTGTTTATACTTGCGTACTATTGTTTGTACAGATGAACGTGGTACCTTCAGGCGTTTGGAAATTGCTCCAAAGGATTAACCAGATTTGTGGAAGTCTAGAATTTTTTTCTGAGGTCTTGGCTGATTTCTTTTGATTTTCCCATGATGTCAAGCAAAGAGGCACTGAGTTTGAAGGTAGGCATTGAAATACATCAACAGGTACACCTCCAATTGATTCAAAGTATGTCAATTAGCCTATCAGAAGCCTTTAAAGCCATGACATATTTTTTCTGGACTTTTCCAAGCTGTTTAAAGGCACAGTCAACTTAGTGTATGTAAACTTCTGACCCACTGGAATTGTGATACAGTGAATTATAAAGGAAATAATCTGTCTGTGAACAATTGTTGGAAAAAAATGACTTGTGTCCTGCACAAAGTAGATGTCCTAACCGACTTGCCAAAACTATAGTTTGTTAACAAGAAATGTGTGTTGTGGTTGAAAAACAAGTTTTAATGACTCCAACCTAAGTGTATGTAAACTCCGACTTCAACTGTACATTCAGATGTGTGCCTTTCCAAATCAAGTCCAATCAATTGAATTTACCTCAAGTGGATGCCAATCAAGTTGTAGAAACATCACAAGGATGATCAATGGAAACAGGATGCACCTGAGCTCAATTGAGTCTCATAACAAAGGGTCTGAATACTTATGTAAATAAGGTAGTTCTGATTTCTATTTTGAATACAAAATCTAAAAACCTGTTTTCTATTTGTCATTGTGGGGTATCGTGTATAGAATGATGGGGAAATGCTTTTATTGAGTCCATTTTAGAATAAGGCTGTAACATAACAAAATGTGGGAAAAGGCAAGGTCTGAATACTGTCCGAATGCAATGTATATCTATACTATTGTGTTGTATGCCAAGTGGATGAGTAGGGAACAATACAGAGTGACTGCAGTAAAATAACAATTCATCCGGCCTGACAGCAAGAAAGACATACAGATATACAACTCAACCTGCCTGCCGGCAAGAAAGAAATACAGTGGGGCAAAAAAGTATTTAGTCAGCCACCAATTGTGCAAGTTCCCCCACTTAAAAAGATGAGAGAGGCCTGTCATTTTCATCATAGGTACACTTAACTATGACAGACAAAATGAGAACAAAAAAAAATCCAGAAAATCACATTGTAGGACTTTTAATGAATGTATTTGCAAGTTATGGTGGAAAATAAGTATTTGGTCAAAAGTTTATCTCAATACTTTGTTATATACCCTTTGTTGGTAATGACGGAGGTCAAACGTTTTCTGTAAGTCTTCACAGGGTTTTCACACACTGTTGCTGGTATTTTGGCCCATTCCTCCATGCAGATCTCCTCTAGAGCAGTGATGTTTTGGGGCTGTTGCTGGGCAACACAGACTTTCAACTCCCCCCAAAGATTTTCTATTGGGTTGAGATCTGGAGACTGGCTAGGCCACTCCAGGACCTTGAAATGCTTCTTATGAAGCCACTCCTTCGTTGCCCGGGCGGTGTGTTTGGGATCATTGTCATGCTGAAAGACCCAGCCACATTTCATCTTCAATGCCCTTGCTGATGGAAGGAGGTTTTCACTTAAAATCTCATGATACATGGCCCCATTCATTCTTTCCTTTACACGGATCAGTCGTCCTGGTCCCTTTGCAGAAAAACAGCCCCAAAGCATGATGTTTCCACCCCCATGCACAGTAGGTATGGTGTTCTTTGGATGCAACTCAGCATTCTTTGTCCTCCAAACACGACGAGTTGGTTTTTACCAAAAAGTTATATTTTGGTTTCATCTGACCATATGACATTCTCCCAATCTTCTTCTGGATCATTCAAATGCTCTCTAGCAAACTTCAGACGGGCCTGGACATGTACTGGCTTAAGCAGGGGGACACGTCTGGCACTGCAGGATTTGAGTCCCTGGCGGCGTAGTGTGTTACTGATGGTATGCTTTGTTACTTTGGTCCCAGCTCTCTGCAGATCATTCACTAGGTCCCCCCATGTGGTTCTGGGATTTTTGCTCACCGTTCTTGTGATCATTTTGACCCCACGGGGTGAGAGCTTGCGTGGAGCCCCAGATCGAGGGAGATTATCAGTGGTCTTGTATGTCTTCCATTTCCTAATAATTGTTCCCACAGTTGATTTCTTCAAACCAAGCTGCTTACCTATTGCAGATTCAGTCTTCCCAGCCTGGTGCAGGTCTACAATTTTATTTCTGGTGCCCTTTGACAGCTCTTTGGTCTTCGCCATAGTGGAGTTTGGAGTGTGACTGTTTGAGGTTGTGCACAGGTGTCTTTTATACTGATAACAAGTTCAAACAGGTGCCATTAATACAGGTAATGAGTGGAGGACAGAGGAGCCTCTTAAAGAAGAAGTTACAGGTCTGTGAGAGCCAGAAATCTTGCTTGTTTGTAGGTGACCAAATACTTATTTTCCACCATAATTTGCAAATAAATTCATTAAAAATCCTACAATGTGATTTTCTGGATTTTTTTTCTCATTTTGTCTGTCATAGTTGAAGTGTACCTATGATGAAAATTACAGGCCTCACATATTTTTAAGTGGGAGAACTTGCACAATTGGTGGCTGACTAAATACTTTTTTGCCCCACTGTACAGATATACAGCTCAACCTGACTGCCAGCAAGAAAGAGATACAGATATACAACTCAACCTGCCTGCCGGCAAGAAAGAGATACAGATATACAACTCATACCTGCCTGCCGGCAAGAAAGAGATACAGATATACAACTCAACCTGCCTGCCGGCAAGAAAGAGATACAGATATACAACTCAACCTGCCTGTCGGCAAGAAAGAGATACAGATATACAACTCAACCTGCCTGCCGGCAAGAAAGAGATACAGATATACAACTCAACCTGCCTGCCGGCAAGAAAGAGATACAGATATACAACTCAACCTGCCTGTCGGCAGGAAAGAGATACAGATATACAACTCAACCTGCCTGTCGGCAGGAAAGAGATACAGATATACAACTCAACCTGCCTGTCGGCAGGAAAGAGATACAGATATACAACTCAACCTGCCTGCCGGCAAGAAAGAGATACAGATATACAACTCAACCTGCCTGTCGGCAGGAAAGAGATACAGATATACAACTCAACCTGCCTGTCGGCAGGAAAGAGATACAGATATACAACTCAACCTGCCTGTCGGCAGGAAAGAGATACAGATATACAACTCAACCTGCCTGTCGGCAGGAAAGAGATACAGATATACAACTCAACCTGCCTGTCGGCAAGAAAGAGATACAGATATACAACTCAACCTGCCTGTCGGCAAGAGAGAGATACAGATATACAACTCAACCTGCCTGTCGGCAGGAAAGAGATACAGATATACAACTCAACCTGCCTGTCGGCAGGAAAGAGATACAGATATACAACTCAACCTGCCTGTCGGCAAGAAAGAGATACAGATATACAACTCAACCTGCCTGTCGGCAGGAAAGAGATACAGATATACAACTCAACCTGCCTGTCGGCAGGAAAGAGATACAGATATACAACTCAACCTGCCTGTCGGCAAGAAAGAGATACAGATATACAACTCAACCTGCCTGTCGGCAAGAAAGAGATACAGATATACAACTCAACCTGCCTGTCGGCAAGAAAGAGATACAGATATACAACTCAACCTGCCTGTCGGCAAGAAAGAGCTACAGATATACAACTCAACCTGCCTGTCGGCAGGAAAGAGATACAGATATACAACTCAACCTGCCTGTCGGCAAGAAAGAGATACAGATATACAACTCAACCTGCCTGCAAGAAAGAGATACAGATATACAACTCAACCTGCCTGTCGGCAAGAAAGAGATACAGATATACAACTCATACCTGCCTGCCGGCAAGAAAGAGATACAGATATACAACTCAACCTGCCTGTCGGCAAGAAAGAGATACAGATATACAACTCAACCTGCCTGTCGGCAAGAAAGAGATACAGATATACAACTCAACCTGCCTGTCGGCAAGAAAGAGATACAGATATACAACTCAACCTGCCTGTCGGCAAGAAATGCAGACAGATATCATTATACAATTAAACCCAGTTCAATCCAAAAGCTTTTAGTGTCCATGTTAGAGAGATATTGGAATTTGTCTCCGATTTGCACACACAGACCCAGAACACAAGGTGATTCAGCTTCTTAATGCTGTCCTCCATCATATGTAGTATGCCCTGATGACTGAGGTATCTCTGCCCTCTCTTCTTTAGTAAGCCAACTAAATAGGCTAGCCTTAGTGTAGAACAGGGATTCCAGTTGTACCTTTTCCATTTGAAAAGCAACAGAACACCACATTGAAGGACTATCAGCCCTGCAATGGGATTGACTGTTCACCTTCAGTAAATACCCTCAATAACTCATAGTAAATCACACAAGTAAAACAAGACAATGCACTTATTTCAGAGTATCTAATTGCCAATTAGTAACCCAATTGCAAAATGCTATAGTTTTTGCCTAATTGATAGCTTTTACAGCAATAACCTTCCTGGTAGGCTGCCTTTACCCTGGCAGTCCCTCGCAGCAAGCCACATTTTACCTCATTAGATTACTGCAAATTGCAGAAAATGGGAAATGGGTTCATCTACCTAAGTGGTGTGATTGAATGTATGTTTATGAAGCTTTTATGAAAGCAACATTTCTTCTCGCCATGTCTGTTTCTCGTTGATTTCCAGACACAGTGGGAAACCACTATGCTAATTACAACGTGAACAGAACAGGGAAACCTTTTACACGATATACAAACTCAGATCAAGTCTAGCTAAAGTACAATCTCAAAATACTGGTGACTATTAAAAACACATTAGGGATCTTGGTGTGATGTCAACTTTACTTATCAACTTCACAAATAATCAGACCTCTGTGATCTCTATTCGTATTACTGCTAATGTCTCCATTTCAATTACTAGTCAAAGGAATCCCTACTTTATTTCCCACCATTGGTGATTATAAACTCTCAGTGGAACGATGTGACGTGGTGTACAGCAGTAGACCTCCTCAGAGAAATGGGGGGGGGGGGTATATATGACAGAGAAAGGTGTGAGCCACGATTCTGCCACTTTGCGGCGCATCATATTTGTAAACATTGTTAATCACAGATTAGCAGATTACAAAATAACAAGACCCAGAGGATGATTCTATTTATCGACTTCCTCTGTTACGGATAAGGGCTGGGCTGGAAGTGTGTGTGAAGGGATGCACATTGCCTGAGGAAGAGAGGTCTGAATTTGAATAAACCAACACTCTTTTGTTGCCACCCACCCACAATCCAGTGTTGCTCCAAACCCCCAACCGAGGCCAGGCACCATCACCAGAGCTACTCTCCTACCTGACAGTTACCAGCAGTACCAAGTCCACACCCCCTGCTCCTAGTACCATACACTCCCATTAATATTACATCACAACATCTCTCCCTCGATCACACGTCTTAAAAATAACTAAAAAGCTTAAAAACATTGATAAACCAGACATGCACACACAAAATGTTACATACTCACACAAACCAATATTGTACTCTCTCTATACATTTTATAGTATGCATAATGCCCAAAGAAGGCGATCATAAAGGTTCAATGGGTTCAGTTGGGTCTAATAAGCGTCCCTGACATGGCATGATGCTAGCATCATCTCTTAACATAAACAATTGGACGTCTAGGCTCTGAGGTGTGATAAATATAAAGCATATTCGGCAGAACAACAGCCAGAGTAACACATTGCCTCAGCATAAGGCATCCATCCATGGTAGATCTGAGGAACTTATAAAAGGCAGACAGTAGCACGCATGCATGTCAAGAACTCAGTCTTTTGTCACTTCAACGTGGCCCCTGCAGTTGCCGAGGAAACCGCTGCTCTGCGTTGCCACGGCGCACATACAGAGTGATGTGGATGCCACGGTTCAGTGATCCAGGGGCCGTCCACTACTCTTCCTCATCCTACTCCTTCCTTCTGTCCTGAATGCTCTGCCATAGAACAGACCACACCACACATCCACCACTGCCCAGATATAACAGTACCTTCTGTCTTTGTGTTTATAGATTTGCTGAGCACCCTGTGCAAGGTTTCCACCAGTTATTTTCAAAAGACAAGAGCAAGAGAAAAAATACATGTTTTTTTACACCAAAACATAAAGTTGTCTTCTCTCCACCATTGTCATCTTTTTTGTAATGCATTTTATATTGTATTGTCTTCTGAAAATAACAGATGCACTCAGTAAATCAGGCCTGTAGTATGTAAATCAATCAGGGCCCTCTATGTTAATTGATAGCTAGCTAATTGAAGCACTAATCCAGTCACTAAGTACTGTACTGCCTCCTGGCCTCTGCTTGGGAGTATGTCCACAGTAAACAGCAAGAACAGAGCAGGTCATCAATGCCTCGTTTCTTAACCCATGGAGGGGAGAGGGTGACAGAATACCTATCAACTCTAGAATACCTATCAACTCTAGAATACCTATCAACTACAGAATACCTATCAACTACAGAATACCTATCAACTAGCTGCAGATCTGAGACTAGGAGGAATAATATTACCACTCTGTTAGAGGAGAGCAGAGTGTAGGACAGGGGTCTCCTGCTTCAGTCCTGGAGAGCTACTGGGCAGGCAGGTGTTTGTTACAGCTTGGCACTTAAATACCTGATTCACATAATTGCAATTGAAAAAGAATGCCACTGAATGGGACCGAGAGCACGACATCACTAGAAATTAGGCCTATAAAAAATAGAAATGTGTTCAGGAACTGCCTACTTGTGTTAATTCTTCTGTGGACTGAGATAGTATAGTACAGAGACTGTAGAGAGGGGCTTGATAACTATTGGATCTGAGGTGAACAGAACAGGACAGGAAGTTCACCACTGTGCCAGTCTGTCGTCCCCCACTCTATTCACCTGAGAAAGGAGAAGGACAGTGAGCGAGCGAGCGAAATCGATAGTAGGTGCATGTCTCCCCACACATAACAGAGGTGAAAGTTGAAGCCTGCACCAGAGACTGTCCTCCTGAGTAATTACATGAGCGATGCTCTTAACATACAAAACCTCCCTTTCAAGTGTACCAGTGTTAATAATCAGTGTTCATAATGAACATAATCCATAGGTCAAGGTCCTCGATAACCTTGCTCCAAGCAACAACTGCAAGGAAGGAACGGCATGGTAAATGGCAGTTTCTACAAGAGCAGTGATATTCTACTGCCCCCTGGTGTACAAGGAAAACATGACAGCCACACAGGGGCATGAACACCTACCTACCTGTTCATTGTACACACAGACATACACACATACTATGTTTTCATTCAGAAGCAGAAAGACTATTTGCCATTCTATAAAATTGTTGGTAGATTATCATTTTTGTATGTATATCATTGATAGATTGAAATGTGTAATATATTCTGTTGTGATCTAAAAACAAAAAGTATTTCAAAAAAGAAATGTGTAACATACTGTATCTTCACAATTCACATAGTTAATGGAAAACTAAAGATTAGATAAAGCCTGTAAAAGTTGTGTGTTTCAACAGAAATGTATACATAACACTTGTGTTTGTTTAATAAGTAAACTCCAAAGAAAGTCCATCCTTATAATCTGTATGGAACCCAACCCAAGTAGTACTCCTATCTTTTGCTTAGCCTGTGCTGAACACATGGCGTGTCATAATGACCGAGCAGAATGACTGGCAGCTCCTTCAGTTTCTGCCAGTTCATGGTGAGTATGTAAGTGTAGCTACCCAGTCACAGTGAATGTTATGAATGACCTGACTGACAACTGTGGGAAAGTTCAATCATTAGTCATCAATCCCTAATCTATGACATTGTGCCACAAAACCAGTGTAAATCTTTCTCTTTAAAAGCACACAAGTATAAACATATATCAGTACAGCACTTTCTTCTTCAGAAAACATTCCTCCACTGAATATTGTGAGACAAGCACATGGTATAAGTCCATCTTTGGACCTGTATTAAGGCCTCCTTCAAAAAGGCACATCAGTCATCGGAAAGTGACTTTTTTCACTGGAAGTGTTATCCCTCTGTGCTGTTAGTTCACTGGAAGTGTTATCCCTCTGTGCTGTCAGTTCACTGGAAGTGTTATCCCTCTGTGCTGTTAAAGGTGTTAGTTCACTGGAAGTGTTATCCCTCTGTGCTGTTAAAGGTGTTAGTTCACTGGAAGTGTTATTCTCTGTGCTGTTAAAGGTGTTTGTTCACTGGAAGTGTTATCCCTCTGTGCTGTTAAAGGTGTTTGTTCACTGGAAGTGTTATCCCTCTGTGCTGTTAAAGGTGTTTGTTCACTGGAAGTGTTATCCATCTGTGCTGTTAAAGGTGTTAGTTCACTGGCAGTGTTATCCCTCTGTGCTGTTAAAGGTGTTAGTTCACTGGAAGTGTTATCCCTCTGTGCTGTTAAAGGTGTTTGTTCACTGGAAGTGTTATCCCTCTGTGCTGTTAAAGGTATTTGTTCACTGGAAGTGTTATCCCTCTGTGCTGTTAAAGGTGTTTGTTCACTGGAAGTGTTATCCCTCTGTGCTGTTAAATGTGTTTGTTCACTGGAAGTGTTATCCCTCTGTGCTGTTAAAGGTGTTAGTTCACTGGAAGTGTTATCCCTCTGTGCTGTTAAAGGTGTTTGTTCACTGGAAGTGTTATCCCTCTGTGCTGTTAAAGGTGTTTGTTCACTGGAAGTGTTATCCCTCTGTGCTGTTAAAGGTGTTTGTTCACTGGAAGTGTTATCCCTCTGTGCTGTTAAAGGTGTTTGTTCACTGGAAGTGTTATCCCTCTGTGCTGTTAAAGGTGTTTGTTCACTGGAAGTGTTATCCCTCTGTGCTGTTAGTTCACTGGAAGTGTTATCCCTCTGTGCTGTTAAAGGTGTTTGTTCACTGGAAGTGTTATCCCTCTGTGCTGTTAAAGGTGTTTGTTCACTGGAAGTGTTATCCCTCTGTGCTGTTAGTTCACTGGAAGTGTTATCCCTCTGTGCTGTTAAATGTGTTTGTTCACTGGAAGTGTTATCCCTCTGTGCTGTTAAAGGTGTTTGTTCACTGGAAGTGTTATCCCTCTGTGCTGTTAAAGGCCACTGGACCCAAATAGGCAAAGTGAGAGCGAGGACTCCTTCCATCCGTGCAAAAATACAATTGTGAAGTAGTGGTGTAGGAGGACATTATATTAATCACCTGGAATCATTTGTTTATTAACAAAGTCTATTAACTGACATTGCTGACTAAGATCAAGAAATGGTCATTAGAAATGGAACGGAAGTATTTAATAACATTGTGAATGAAATGAATTCCAATATACAAAGCAAAATCATAAGTTACAAGGCATCATTGGTGATAACAAGGCATTAGTCAGAGAGAGAGAGAGTCTTTCACGGACATTATTTACCATTGTTAGAGTGGAGAGTTCAATATCTTGTCAGTATATTCCAAAATCTTTGCCATGGCTAGAATCCCAGTCTCTCAGGGTAGGTTGGATAGCCTCTCACTCACCTCCCACAGCTTCCTAGCCAAAGCATCGTCCCGCCCCTTGGCGCCTACTTCCTGTAGAGCACATGAAGAGAAGTAGCGTCCACTCAGCGGCTCGATCCCCTCTTGGAGGGCACAGTGTAGGGTGGTCTGGGCTCCCCTCTCAGCATCCATGAAGAAAAGCTTAGAGATGGGCTCCAGAAAGAGCCTCTGCCATAGTTTCAGGTTGCGACCAAACTCAGTGTGAATGACCCCTAAATGACAAATGGTAATTTAGTATGGGATAGGATGGAATAGAATAAACCACATTGTCTGCAATGTTTTGCAAACGCAGTACTGCTGTGTAAAAACACACTATACAATACACACTTGACACATACTAGCCATCTGAAACATCAAACAGTCTGCATATAGATTACAGAAAAGCTCAAATGTAAAACCAAGTAAGAAGGATCCCTCCTAGGTTCTCCAAGGCAGAGCAACTGACCTGGGTGGAGGCTGTAGGTGGAGAGCTACTGACCTGGGTGGAGGCTGTAGGTGGAGAACTACTGACCTGGGTGGAGGCTGTAGGTGGTAACGCTGGTCCCCTCCAGGCGGTTGGCCAGCTCCCGGGTGAAGAGCACGTTGCACAGCTTGCTGTGGCAGTAGGCCCTGAAGTTATGCCAGGTGGACTGGCCTGACACCAGGTCCTTGTGGGTACCCAGCAGGGCAAAGTCGACAGAGCCTAGTCGGTGTAGGAGAGCCGACACGTTGACAACACGACTAGGGCCACACTCCTTCAGCCGGTCCAGCAGCAAGCAGGTCAACAGGAAGTGGCCTAAGTGGTTTACCCCAAACACCATGCCGAACCCATCCTCAGTGTAGCCAGGCCCCAGCATTCCTGAAACAAATCACATTTTATTGGTCACATTAGCCGAATACAACAGGTATAGAGAGTACCTTGAAATGCTTACTTATGAGCCCATTCCCAACAATGTAGAGCTAAAAAGTAAGAAAAATATTTGCTAAATAAAAAAAGGAAATAGTAACACAAAATAACAATAACGAGGCTATTTAAAAGGAGTACCAGTACTGAGTCAATGTGGAGGCTATTTAAAAGGAGTACCAGTACTGAGTCAATGTGGAGGCTATTTAAAAGGAGTACCAGTACTGAGTCAATGTGCAGACTATTTAAAAGGAGTACCAGTACTGAGTCAATGTGGAGGCTATTTAAAAGGAGTACCAGTACTGAGTCAATGTGGAGGCTATTTAAAAGGAGTACCAGTACTGAGTCAATGTGGAGGCTATTTAAAAGGAGTACCAGTACTGAGTCAATGTGGAGGCTATTTAAAGGAAGTACCAGTACTGAGTCAATGTGGAGGCTATTTAAAAGGAGTACCAGTACTGAGTCAATGTGGAGGCTATTTAAAAGGAGTACCAGTACTGAGTCAATGTGCAGGCTATTTAAAAGGAGTACCAGTACTGAGTCAATGTGGAGGCTATTTAAAAGGAGTACCAGTACTGAGTCAATGTGCAGGCTATTTAAAAGGAGTACCAGTACTGAGTCAATGTGGAGGCTATTTAAAAGGAGTACCAGTACTGAGTCAATGTGGAGGCTATTTAAAAGGAGTACCAGTACTGAGTCAATGTGCAGGCTATTTAAAAGGAGTACCAGTACTAAGTCAATGTGGAGGCTATTTAAAAGGAGTACCAGTACTGAGTCAATGTGGAGGCTATTTAAAAGGAGTACCAGTACTGAGTCAATGTGGAGGCTATTTAAAGGAAGTACCAGTACTGAGTCAATGTGGAGGCTATTTAAAAGGAGTACCAGTACGGAGTCAATGTGGAGGCTATTTAAAAGGAGTACCAGTACTGAGTCAATGTGGAGGCTATTTAAAGGGAGTACCAGTACTGAGTCAATGTGGAGGCTATTTAAAAGGAGTACCAGTACTGAGTCAATGTGCAGACTATTTAAAAGGAGTACCAGTACTGAGTCAATGTGGAGGCTATTTAAAAGGAGTACCAGTACTGAGTCAATGTGGAGGCTATTTAAAAGGAGTACCTGTACTGAGTCAATGTGCAGGCTATTTAAAAGGAGTACCAGTACTGAGTCAATGTGGAGGCTATTTAAAAGGAGTACCAGTACTGAGTCAATGTGCAGGCTATTTAAAAGGAGTACCAATACTGAGTCAATGTGGAGGCTATTTAAAAGGAGTACCAGTACTGAGTCAATGTGCAGGGGTATGAGGTAGTTGAGGTCATTCAAGGTGACAGACAGTGAGACCAGAGACAGGGAGTAAGGCTACACATAATGTCCACATAAGTATTTCTATATTTGTCTTAAAATGTGTGTATAATTTTGTATTATTCAATAGGGTTCACTGAATAGAGAAAGTATGTTTCATGTATTGGGAATGAATGTTTACATTCCCTCTTTCTCTGCCATACCTGCATTGTTGATGAGCAGGTCCAGTCTGAGTTCAGTCTTCAGGAAGGTTTCAGCAAAGGAGCGAACAGACTTCAGACTGCCCAGATCCAGATGCATGAACACCACCTCATTGCTCCCACTCTCCTATAGAACAGAGGAGGAATCAAACAGTGGATTTCCAACACCATACATTTTCACACAGGGCAAACAAATCCCTGATCAGTATGTATTGAGATGGCTATGCCACAATATAATATTTAGATTATTATGTTATCAATAAGGCTCCTCTAACCCTTCTGATATCATAGACAGCAGCCTCAGCTTTCTGTTTGCTGCGGCAGGCAAGGATGACCCTAGCACCTCTCTTGGCCAAATCCAAAGCAGTAGCCTTTCCAATACCAGTGTTACTCCCTAGGGAACAACAAAACACATGTTAATGTAAAGGTCTTCCACATGAACGCACTTAAAACGTGCGCACACTAAATCAGTCCCCATCACACAGTAAGGCAACAAAATGTGCCTAACTAACCTGTTACAATAGCAGTCTTTCCTTTAAGTGTCACAGAGCTCGTGCATCTTGATCCTCTGATCACATTGTAGTAAAGTATCAAATACAACGCAATCCCTGCTGCCAGAATAGATAGCAAAACCGACATTATTACAGTACCGAGCGTTGTTTCCGAATTCGGGAATGTAATTTAGTTTGAAAGCTATCAAAGTTCAGCTGGCTAACATACGGCATGTGTTGTTTTTGTTTTTATTACGCCCTCAACAGCTTCCGGGTTTCATTTATACCTGCAGTATGGAAGTATTCCACCAGATGTCGTTTTTGTAATCTGCATGAAAATCGGCTCCATATTGAGGGCATAGATCACTTTCAGAGTGAAAATGGAATCCGAGATCAACATCTCAGATTTAAAAAATAAAATAAAACATTAATTTAAAAACCATGCCAATACATGATCACTACATATTAACTACGCTTCAATTGCCCTGCCAATGTTGTTCTTCTCAGGCCATTTTTAAATTTAAAAAATGTAGGTAGGCCTATATGATCACACTAGTAATATATAATATGTGGTATTGCTTGTGAGCCGAGTGAGCATAATAAATCGTTTTTTTACTATACAGATGGCCAGCATCTGATGGTCAGTCTGGGGGGAAGGAGGGAGCAGCCGTGAAGCTGCACCTCACCCGACTCACCGTCCTTCCTCTCTTCCTCCCTCGACTGAGGAAATCGGACAGTCTTCCAATTCCAGCTGAGGACTCAACTCACACTGCATACATTTTGCCTCATGCAGCAATTAATGTTGTTACTCCTATGACCAGAGAAATTGTACTATTCCTCGATATTAAAAAAGACAAATAACCCCGAAAGCATATCGAAACGCACATTTTATGGCTTATAAAACTGTTGAACAAAGTCTTGACAGTGCTACCAATTTAAACATGAATTTACTCATTAAAAACTGTATTTGCTCTATTCGTTTAGTCTCTAGTCAATGGCACAAGAAAAGTGCAGACACGGTGATCTGAACTATGTTTGGCGAGCGGTAGATAATAGGTACACTTGATATGCTCTCTGGGCCTGCCGGGTAAACGGAGTTATATCTTGAGAAACATGAAATGGTTCAACATGGGGACATTTTGCCTTCCCGGCGCAAGCCTTTTTCATAAGAAATGTTTGGTGATCGATTAGGAATGGTTTGGTGACCACTGTAAATCTAATCTAAACCATTTATTGGCACTAGTAGTTTACTTCCTCTTTAGGCCTCTCAATCACAAATGATTCATACATTACATATTTTGCAAGCCTATGTTTTTTAAAGGTGTAAAGTAATTCATTGCAACTACTCTCGTTACTGTAATTGAGCAGTTGTTCTGAGTACTTGTACTTTTTAAAGTAGTTTTAAAAGTTAGTAATTTTACCTCTACTTGAGTAAAATTGTATTAAACTGTACATTTACTCGAGTAGGATATTTCAGTACTCTTTCCACCACTGATGACAAATGAGTGAAAGAGGGAGTTTGTGCAGTGAGTTTGGGTGAGGGAGTGAGTGAAAGAGGGAGTTTGTGCAGTGAGTTTGGGTGAGGGAGTGAGTGAAAGAGGGAGTTTGTGCAGTGAGTTTGGGTGAGGGAGTGAGTGAAAGAGGGAGTTTGTGCAGTGAGTTTGGGTGAGGGAGTGAGTGAAAGAGGGAGTTTGTGCAGTGCGTTTGGGTGAGGGAGTGAGTGAAAGAGGGAGTTTGTGCAGTGCGTTTGGGTGAGGGAGTGAGTGAAAGTTGGAGTTTGTGCAGTGAGTTTGGGTGAGGGAGTGAGTGAAAGAGGGAGTTTGGGTGAGGGAGTGAGTGAAAGAGGGAGTTTGTGCAGTGAGTTTGGGTGAGGGAGTGAGTGAAAGAGGGAGTTTGACTTGAAGTCGTTTTTTTACACCATTCGTTTGACTTCAACTTCAGTAGAAATTGTACTAAAGTAACAGTACTTCTACTTGAGTGAGATATATCTGTACTCTTTTCACCCCTGGTTTTTAATTCAAATGCACATGAGCAAGGCAACAAACAGCATCAGCTCCTCGGCCATGTGCACATGATCTTTAACCACGGGGTTACATTATCTAAAATATGAATGGATGCACTGTTCAGTGCTGGCACAATTATTATACAACCAATGAATATACAACAGCCTCATTGAGGAACACATACTTTATTTCCATAAGTCTTGAATTGCCCAGTAGGCCTATGCTTCTTCATCCTTTTTGCCACTTCATGGTTGAATTCATTCCAGCATGCACAGTTTTGGGTGGGTCATTTAATTATGTTCCAGATATATCTACTAGGGCGGAGTGGAACACCCTAAGGAACCTATGGTAAGAACTTAGAAGTTAATGCACAAGATCAGTCCTATATACTAATCACACGGAGTAAGCACTTTTAGAATTTCTTTGACATGGTTGAATGACTTAAAGGGCAAGTCCACTCAAATGTCAAAAATCATCTTGCACACTGAGGAGAGCTTGAGTCACAGTGGGAGGCTTTCACAGGAGTCCACACAGACTCTCACTGACTTCCCATAGCTTCTTGGCCACCGCATCATCTCTGGCCTTAGGATAGACGTTCCTGACTGTACAGTTAGAGAAGTAGCATCCAGACAGGGGCTCCAGGCCCTCCTGCAGGGCACAGTGCAGGGTGGTCTGAGACCCCGCCACAGAGTTCTTGAAGAACAACATTGAGATGGGCTTCAACAGCATTAAAAATGCAGAGTTGGCGTAACGGCCCAGCTCAGTTTCGATTATACCTAGGAGAAAAAGACACAAGCACTAGAGTTAAGGTATTCATAAAAATATATATATATATATATATTTTAGTCAATTAGCAACTTACATTAGTGCATTCATCTTAAGATAGCTAGGTGAGACAATAATAATCGCTTAAAAGAGACAGGTTTTAAGACTTTGTCGGAAGATGGCCAGGGAGTCCGCTGTCCTGACATTAGGGGGAGGGTTGTTCCACCATTGGGGTGCCAGGACAGAGAAGAGCTTGGACTGGAACATTAGTCATCTTATTCTACTTTAAATTCAACCAAGAACTAAGTTGAAAACTGCAGATACCATTACATTCAAAAGTTTTATACATGGTCAAATGAAATTGGACGCCTGACTTAGCAGCACTGACCAGGGTGGAGGCTGTAGCAGGTAACATTTGTGTCCTTCAGTCTCTTGGCCAGCTCATGGGTGAAGACAACGTTACACAGCTTGCTGTTGCAATAGATGTTAAAGACGTCCGTGGCAGACTCGCCAACACCTAACTCCTTGTGAGTGCTCAAGCAGTTGAAATCAATTTTGCCAAAATTATGGCCCAAGGACGCCACGTTGACCACTCGACTCGGACCGCACTCCTTCAGACGGTCCAGAAGCAGGTTGGTCAACAGGAAGTGACCGATGTAGTTGACACCAAACATCATCCCCAAGCCGTCTTCTGTGCTGCCCTGCATGTAAATACCTGAGAGGAAACATGGAAACGAGCCATTATTCATCCATAATCACTTCTATGGGAGGTTGATGGGAGTTCAGGGTGCATCTTAATAGTCTTTAGTAGCCTCATCTCATCACAGCCTTTCCTTCATCCTGCATTGATGCAAAGGAACAGGACAGGTGTATTGCTTTCACCTGTCATGCCAGTGCAAATAAAGGATAGAGTAGAGGGAAAGGAAGCCGTTTAGGACCATTGAGATACACCCAGAGAGAGAGAGAGGTCCAACAACACCTCCTCAAGCCTCCTTTACCTGCATTGTTGATGAGCAGGTCCAATCTGCGCTCAGTCTTTAGGAAGGTTTCAGCAAAGGAGCGAACAGACTTCAGACTGCCCAGATCCAGATGCATGAACACCACCTCATTGCTCCCACTCTCCTACAGGACACACATTTATTTGTTACTTGGTCCAAATTTCATTGGACATTTTCCAAATTTCCTCTTTTCACAGCCACCACATGAAGGTTGTGATGAAATAACAAAATCTGCTAATGTAAAGTAGGTCAGAGATTGTTGAATCTCTCCTCACCCTCTTGATGTCAGCGAGCGCAGCCTCAGCTCTCTGTTTGTTGCGGCAGGCCAGGATGACCCTGGCACCTCTCCTGGCCAGATCTAGTGCAGTCATCTTCCCTATGCCTGTGTTACTTCCTGTAGAATTAATATTATTAGGATTAATGCAATGTAGGGGAGACCGGGAGGAATAGTAAAAAAATATATATTTATAAAAAATAAACATATTTTACTCTATTGCTCAGAGACCACTTGAACTACGGAAGTCATTTTTTGATATAAGAACTTACATCAGTCTCCTAAACATTCATACCATTTATAGGTCTGTACATAAAACGGTCAGATTACAATCTTGATTTTAATCTTTAAAATCGGGATGTTACATTTGCCACCGTGCCAGGAGCAATTGTAACAGTAGCTAGGGTGAAATGTAACACCAAAAAAATAAACCAAATAAACTCCATTAACTTCAAATACATTGTTTGTTTATGAATGATTATATTATATACATATAGTATCTAATGATTTTGCAACAAACAATTATTTCTAAGTACATAACCAATATTTACAGTAACACCCCTATTTGTGGATGGCCATTCGGTTCCTCTCAAAACATCTGAATAGTCTGATTGTGTCCAAATGATACCTGTTTACAACATATTTACCACTCTACAGGACGCCAAGGTGATTTAATGTTAGTTTTGAATAATTTAAATCCCCCCCCCCCCCCCCCGATCATCATTTGGCTGTTTGGATCATGTTCATTTTAACACTGAGTTACAATTGCCCCCAACCATGACACAACACCTCATGTGCCTAGCAAGAGACAATTGTGACACATCAATCATGTCAATATTTATGTAACAGATCATTTTCATCACTATGCTAGTCTGAATACTTAAACATTAACGCCCAGGACAGTACAAGAAAAATACAGTTGGTGGGAAAAAACACACTTTACCCCTAACAAATATTGAGATATTTGCCTGAAACTCTTCAAGCAGGGAGAGAACCTAAATGGGCATTTACTGAGAGTTTCATCACTCGTTTGTTTCTGTTTGGAGAAATTCAAGGTGTTACAATTGCCCCCAGTCTCCCCTACAGCTTGCCGCAGAAAGAGTAATTTGTTGAGTTCTATAACCAGGGAAAATGTTTAAAAATAAATAAATAATAATAAACAAAGTTAAATGAATTTAACAACACTATATATATTAAATGATGTACAGGCAAAGAACATTACATCTACTCAACATTATTACATTACAGTGCCATTAACTTTCCTCCGGTGTCAATGAAGGGAAACACAGAAAGCAGACAAAAACAGGCTCACCTGTTACAATTACAGTTTTCCCGTGCAGTTTCACATTGCTCTTGCAAACTGCCCCTTTGACAAAGATATTATGAAAAATCATATAGCCCACCACTACCATTCCAGCCAAAAGAAGAAACACAGCCATTGAGCTCAGATCCTGTGCAACACTCAGTAAAGAGAATTAATAGAACACACTGCTCACTCCAGAATTTCTTACTGCACACTTATTCTCATGGTTACTCTATTGCGCAAAGAGCTCAAACTTCCTGTTGAGTTCCAAGAAAGCCTAAACCACACCCCTTTGGACTGCACAGGCACATTTGAGTTTTTTTTCCCTTTGCTTTGTTTAGATTATTCTACTGAAGCTTTCATGCTCAAATCTCTCTATTTCTGCTGGGCAGGCATAAGTGCTGCCTTTAAATTCTAATTTAGGCTGACAAATTGTTAGGAGGATACTTAGGCAGAAGCTACGAATTGTACAGTTTGAGCCATCATAAAACAATCAAGAGTAAACATTCTTAACAGTTTAGGTTTACTTACCGTTTTGTAAGAAATATGAATATAAACATGTCAATAAATTAAATGTCCCATAAATCAATGCTAGGTTCATTCATATATGGTGCATTCAGAAAGCATCAGACGCCTTGACTTTTCCTACATTTCCTCATTAATCTACACACAGCATCCCCATAATGACAAAGCAAAACTTTTTTTATTTTAGCAAATTTATTAAACATTAAAAACATAAATACCTTATTTACATAAGTAGTCAGACCCTTTGCTATGAGACTCAAAATTGATCCTGTTTCCATTGATTATCCTTGAGATGTTTCTACAACTTGATTGGAATCCACCTGTGATAAATTCAATTGATTGGACATGATTTGGAAAGGCACACGTCTATATAACAAGTTCCTGTAATGGACATTTTAATGTCTGTGCTTTTCTTATAACAAAACTCTTGTGTTCTATTCATGTGCTATTCTACAAATCAATTTCTGTGTTCATGCAAGTGGCTGACTGAACGAATCCTCACTATCAGTGGCTTCAATTTTGCAGTAGGCCCAGACCTTGTTTTGAGGATGAAAGAGATCTCCATTTCAAGGTCTCAGCTTAGAGAGAAGAAGCCTTGAGGTATTGGTCGGTCACATGAATGAAACAAAACGCTAATGATTCATTGATTATCCTAAATCATGCAAATATAACTTGTCTGTGAATTCCGTATATAAGACAACTGCCTAAGCAGAGATCCTGATGGAGATGTGTACTATGGTGCATTGAGTTGGTTAGAAGCTCTCCAGCGAGCTGACAAATAAAAGACGATTCATTTAGATTGACTTTGAGTGTCTCTGTGTAAAAATTTCAGACAGCCCCACAGTTGACAGTGCATTGTCAGAGCAAAAACCAAGCCATGATGTCGAAGGAATTGTCCGTAGAGCTCCAAGGCACGATTATGTCGAGGCACAGATCTGGAGAAGGGACCAACACATTTCTACAGCTTTGAAGGGCCCCAAAGACAGTGGACCGAATCATTCTTAAATGGAAGAAGTTTGGGACCACCAACGCTATTCCTAGAGCTGGCAGCCCAGCCAAACTGAGCAAATCAGGGGGAGAAGGGCATTGGTCAGGGAGGTGACCAAGAACCCGATGGTCACTCTGACAGTGCTCCAGAGTTCCTCTGTAGTGATGGGAGAACTTTCCAGAAGTTGGCACCATCCCTGCAGAGAAGCATGGCGGTGTCAGCATCATGCTGTGGGGATGTTTTTCAGCGGCAGGGACTGGGAGACTAGTCAGGATCGAGGGAAAGATGAACGCCTCAAACTAGAGAGATCCTTGATGAAATCCTGCTCCAGAGCACTCAGGACCTCAGACAGGGCAAAGGTTGACACCAGTGTACAACAGGACAATTGTCCAACAGGACAATGACCCTCAGCACAAGGTCAAAACAACGCAGGAGTGGCTTCGGGACAAGTCTATGTATGTCCTTGAGTGGCCCAGCCAGAACCCAGACTTGAACATGATTAAACATCCCTGGAGACCTGAAAATAGCTCTGGCGACACTCCCCATCCAACCTGACAGAGCTTGAGAGGATCTGCAGCGAAGAATGAGAGAAACTTCCCAAATACAGTTGTGCCAAGCTTGTACCGTCATACCCAAGAAGACTTGAGGCTATAATCACTGCCAAATGTGCTTCAACTAAGTACTGAGTAAAGGGTCTCAATACTTATGTAAATGTGATATTTAATGTTTTTTATTTTTAATACATTTGCAAAAAAATCTGCAAACTTGTTTTTGCTTTGTCATTTTGGGATATTGTGTGTAGATTGAGGGATTGAGGGGGAAAAAAAACATTTAAAACATATTAGGATGTAACGTAACAAAATTTGGAATCAAATCAAGTGGCCTGAATACTTTCCGAATGCACTTCTATGTATGTACATTTTATAAAGGATAACCCAAAAAAGTAGTTTGGAAAAAACACAGGATATTGGTTAGTAGCTTTGCAGTCCAGTTAAAACTGCTGAGTTAGAGTGAGTTTCTTAAGATGATAGCCCACTCAGACTCTCACTCAGACTCAGGGTGCTCTGAGACCCCGCCACAGAGTTCTTGAAAAAGAACATGAAAAAAGGCTTCATCAGCATCATGGCCACCTTGTTGATGCCGCGAGTCAGCTCAGAGTTGATGGCTCCTGAAAAACTAAATAAACATGTCCCTGTAGGTTAAAACTTTGCATGCCAATACATTTATTATTCAGCCACCTGGGGATGCAAAAACAAATACTGCATTTCAACAGATCAATACAGGACAAGTCATTCTAATCTATACTTGGGCAATCTTTCATATATACGGAGGTGTAGTGTACTGACCTGGGTGGAGGGTGTAGCAGGTAACGTTTGTGCCGTGTAATCTCTTGGCTCATGGTTGAAGAGAACATTACACAGTTTGCTGTTGCAGTATGTGGTGAAGACATCCATGAACGAATCACCAACCCCCACCTCCTTGTGAGTGTTCAAACAGTTGAAGTCAATGGTGCCGAAGTTATGACCCACGGACGCCACGTTGACCACTCGACTCTGACCGCACTTATTCAAATGGTCCAGAAGCAGGTTGGTCAACAGGAAGTGACCAATGTGGTTGACACCAAACATCATCCCCAAGCCATCCTCTGTGGTGCCTGGCATGTAAATACCTGAGACAACAGGGAGGAAAATGTTAACAAAAATGATACCAGCTGCCTCACTTCCAAAAATGTTACACTGGTGTCAGAATTGGGATATTACATGAGTAATATTGGACAGGTGCCATGGTTGGCAGGCTTGGGCAGTTGAGAAAGCAGTCCAGCAAGCTCTTTTGGCTGGAGCATAATGTGTAGCCTACAACACCATGGCTGCATGTTCAGTCTCTGTACACAGGCTCTTGTGAAACTTCATTTAGCACTAACTTCAAGTCCCTCCGGAAAAGGCTGTCTGTACATGACTAAAAGCAATGTCATGGTAGTGTTGTATAAGATCAAGTGTATTGAAAGCTGGTCGTAGCGTTGCTGCAAACAACCAGTACAAGCCACACCTGCATTGTTGATGAGCAGGTCCAATCTGCGCTCAGTCTTTAGGAAGGTTTCAGCAAAGGAAGCAAACAGACTTCAGACTGCCCAGATCCAGATGCATGAGCACCACCTCATTGCTCCCACTCTCCTACAGGACACACATGTTACTTTATTATTTTCATACACACAAATCATAATTAATACATCCTAAAACCGCTGTAGAAAAAACAAAAATTACTAGCCATAAACTACTGGTCATTATTATTTTATGGTCAAAGAGTGTTCATTCTCCTCCCACCCTCTTGATGTCAGTGAGCGCAGCCTCAGCTGTTTGCTGCGGCAGGCCAGGATGACTCTAGCACCTCTCCTGGCCAGATCTAGTGCAGTCATCTTCCCTATGCCTGTGTTACTTCCTGGAGTAAGTGGGCATAAACAATTAAAGAAAGGACATGTAAGGGTGAATAATATAAGTTTATGATATTAGTCTTTAATGTATGCAGAAGATCAAAAATAAATGCAATCCCGACTACAGACAACAAGCAAAAAGGCAGCCATCCTTGTCTCCCGTGTGAAAACACCTTTGCTTTCAAGAGTGTGTGCAAACTAATTTGTACTCATGGGAGAGCCCCTGTGAAAATATCCCACCCCTCTTATCAGCTACAAGATGGTTTGAGTTTCTGTAGTGATTGTGCAACTGGATAAACCAGTCTCTACTCTCTCAGGGCAAGGGGCCATGGAACAGTTCAAAATAGTCTAATACGAGATTGTTTTACCATTAGACCTACATAAATTGCAACTGTTACCTTTGACAGAGCTGTACACGACCACCACCTTCTGGATAGTTCACTCACAACACATTACTGAAAGAAAAGCATTTTAGATCATTGACCCCAGGTCTCAAAGTAATCAAAAATAACAGCACAAGGAGGCATTTTTAAGTTTGTTCTTTAAAAAAAATCTTTCTGTATTTACATTGTTTTAACAGACAGGAACAAACAAGGCTTATTTACAGCGTACAAGAATGTTAAAGGATCTGACACCATTTACACCATTCAGCATGGAAGACACAGGACTCAGGTGTGTAACAAACGTTTCTGCAAAACTACAAAATATCACAAAACGAGTCCATGGGAGGTACTGTACACTATACAAACCAACCACAATGGTTTATGTCCATCAGTGTAGGCTGGTGGGAGGAGCTATAGGTTTATGTCCATCAGTGTAGGCTGGTGGGAGGAGCTATAGGTTTATGTCCATCAATGTAGGCTGGTGGGAGGAGCTATAGGAGGACGGGATCATTATAATGGCTAGAATGGAATCAATGGAACGGTAAACAAACATATGTAAACCACACTCCTATTTACATTAATATACTGTACATACAAATGTGTGTATAAGCATGTAAGTGTGCTAGCTACCTGTGGAGCAAACGTAGCAACAACAAATAGTGTGAGTACTACAACTTCAATATCACAAAATAAAATGTTTGGGCTACATGAGCTGTCTGAAAAATAAGAAAATGTTAGTGTACCAGTCATAGGTTTAGACACACCTATTCATTCAAGGGTTTTTAATTGTTTTTCTATTTTCTACATTTTAGAATAGTGAAGACATCAAAACTATGAAGTGACACATATGTAATCAAGTAGTAACCAAAATAATTGTTAAACAAATAAAAATGTTTTAGATTCTTCAAAAAGTAGCCACCATTGGTCTTGATGACAGCTTTGCATGCTCTTGGCATTCTCTCAACCAGCTTCATGGAGAAACAACAGTTCTGGAGGTCCAACATATGCTGAGCCCTTGTTGGCTGCTTTTCCTTCACTCTGCGCGCCAACTCATCTCAATTGGGTTGAGGTTGGGTGATTGTGGAGGCTAGGTCATCTCATGCAGCACTCCATCACTCTCCTTGGTCAAATAGCCCTTACACAGCCTGGAGGTGTGTTGGTCATTGTCCTGTTGAAAAACAAATGGTCCCACTAAGCGCAAATCAGATGGGATGGCGTATTGCTGTCGAATGCTGTGGTAGCCATGCTGGTTAAGTGTGCCTTGAATTCTAAATAAATCACTGACAGTGTCACCAGCAAAGCACCACACCACTTCCATGCTTCTCGGTGGAAACCACACATGCAGAGTTCATCCGTTCACCTGCTCTGCTTCTCATAAAGACACAGCGGTTGGAACCAAAAATCTTAAATTTGAACTCAGGCCAAAGAACAGATCTAATGTCTAATGGCAATGTTTCTTGGCCCAAGCAAGTCTCCTTATTGGTGTCCTTCAGTAGTGGTTTCTTCACAGCAATTCAACCACAAAAGCCTGATTCACGCAATCTCCTCTGAACAGTTGATGTTGAGATGAGTCTGTTACTTGAACTCCAAAGCATTTAATTGGGCTGCAATTTCTGAGGCTGGTAACTCTAATGAACTTACCCTCTGCAGCAGAGGTAACTCTGGGTCTTCCTTTCCTGTGGCGATCCTCTAGAGAGCCAGTTCTTGAAATGTTCAGGATTGACTGACCTTCATGTCTTAAAATAATGATGGACTGTCGTTTCTCTTTGCTTATTTCAGCTGTTTTTGCCATAATATGGACTTGGTCTTTTACCAAATAGGGCTATCTTCTGTATACCCCCTTTACCCTGTTACAACACAACTGATTGGCTCAAACGCATTGAGATGGAAAGAAATTTTACAACTTAATTTTTAATTAAGAATGCCAAGAGTGTGCAAAGCTGTCATCAAGGCAAAGGATGGCTTTGAAGAATTTGTTTTGGTTACTACATGATTCCATGTGTTATTTCATAGTTTTGATGTCTTCACTATTACTTTACAATGTAGAAAATAGTACAAATAAAGAAAAACCCTGTAATGAGGTGTCCAAACTTTTAACTGGTACTGTACATACATGTAGAACTAGACTGGCAAACATAAGTGACAAATACTCTTCAGTAAGTCAATCTAAATAAACAGATTTGAGATACTTAATTTCATGCAAAAGTATAAACAAAATAAATTAAAATATATATTTTTCCTGTGTAACAACCTGCTCCCCTTAGGTTTGACTAGAAATAGATGAGAAAGGGAGAGTTTGGGCTTTGGCACAGAGTTGCAATTGGTGGAGTTTGATAGTCTGTTTGTCTGCCCCCTCTTGGTTGGGGGTGGTATTGGCAGTGCCAGTGGATCCCTCTTCTTTAGGCTGCTTACTGGCGAACTCAACAATGCTGAAGACAAACTGCATGCAGCCCAGTTTGATGTAGCTGCCATGGTGGAGCAGCGCTGTGCCCTCCCAGCCAGCCCCGCTGCCACCGATCAGGCTGGAACTGCTGGCTTTGCAGTTGCAGGAGAGCCTGGGTCCTCCCTGGGGCTGGCAGCTCATCATTCCCTCCAATGGCATCATAACAGTCCTGTGCCCAGCCTCGGTCCCCTCCTCCTGCTGCTGCTGCCTCATCTTACAGCGGCCTGAAGAAAGAGGGCACCATCACTCAAGTCTCCTATAGACACACAGGGCTGGTCAAACCACACACACACACACCAAGCCTCTACAGGGTGAAGGTGATGGGGCGTACACCCACCCACATGTTGCGCAAAGGAGGTATGGGGGGGTTCAAAATCAGCTAAATTGCTAGTGTGTGTGTACATATGATGAGGTGTGTGTGTTACTTACGGACAATGCCCTGCACCTTGGACACCAGGCCACTGGCCGGGCTAGGCAAAGTCTTCTCAGAGAAGTCACAGGAGTAGAGCACGTTGTCCACCGTGGTCCCATGCTCACTGTAGTTGAGCAGCTCGTAGTGTTTGGTGTTCTACACACAGGTACAAACCAACAGTCATGTCTGTAGTGCTACCGTTATTTCAAATAGTACTCACAGATCAGGTCATAGCAATGGGAAAAATATGTTTTTGTCAAGCTTTGTGTCTCGAACAGGACAGACGACCTACCCCGTCGTAAAAGATGCAGGCGTGTTTTCCAGATACATAATTACAATGACCATAGTTTGTAAGGCACACGTCCATGTCAGCACCTACAGTGGGTTGTCAGAGAGAGAAAGACTGATGAGACTTTGTTCCATGTTGAGTAAAGATCAGTCTTTTGTAACAGCATGGGCAGTCCTTACCAGCTCCTATGTACAGGGTCCTATAAGACATGTTGATGGCTCCTCCCTTCCCCATGAGTGGATAGAACGTTGCTCTCGCCTGCACCTTCTGTTCTTCTGTGATGGGGACAGAATATGGAGGAATGACATTTTATAACATTCCTATGGCACAAATTAAACTGCCGCACGTCCGGTTCTGGGGGCTTACCCTCTGTGCACGGCGCGGGAGTGGGAGGGGGGGAAGCAGTTAAGACCGCTGCCTTGGGGGACTGGGGGCTTACCCTCTGTGCACGGCGCGGGAGATTGAGGTTTGAGGGAGACGGTGGGAGGAGAGGAAGCAGCTAGACCGCTGCCTTGGGGGACTGGGGGTGCTTTGTGGGGGAACAGCTGCTGTATCCTCTGCCAGGCCAGGAGTTTCACCAACTCCTCATCCAGTTTACTCAGTTCGATCTCTGTATGAACAACATCAGCATGTTTCAACATCATAATAGACTTCACGTGAAGCAATCCTGTATCACAGCCATCATCTGTCAGCAGCATTACAGGCCATTTAATCATCACTATTTTTGAAGATCAACATGGCCAAAACAATAATGCAATATTTTAACTTTATTGTTGTTGAATAAAGTACCCATTTTTAAACTGGACAGAGAGAGGTGCTCATCACCGAGGCCTAATTATGAACAGTGGTACCGGTAGAATGGTGTTGAGGTAGCTACTTACCTCCATCCGCTTCCATCACAGCCTTCATGCCACCAGACAGGTCTGCTATTAAGGGGAAGAGAGAGCTGGGGAACATGGAGCTGCCCTTAAGATCTGTCCCTGGGGAGAAACCGGGAGGTGTGGTGGTCGGCTGTCTTGCTGTGCTGGAGTCTTTGACGGCTCTGGGTGGGGTGAAGACATGGACACCTGGGGTGGGGCTGGGGCAGAGCTTCAGCTCACTGCAGCAGCTCAGAGGGTTAGCCTGAGTCCCTGCCATGCCTGAAGGAGTCCCGTGGGCCTGGCTCTTTATGTCCTGCCCTGTGGCTGCACACATCAAAGAAGGTGGACAACCTTTCTGGGTGCAAGACTCTAGGTGGCTGCCCTTCTCAGTTTTAACCTCCACCCCTCCTCTCAGGTGGTTTGGCATCCCCAGAGCAGAGGTTGGGAGTGGGGCTGGGGAGGTGAGTCTGTGCAGCTGGAGCTCTGTCTGTTTGCAGGCGTCAGAGGCAGCGTTACACACTACTGGTCCGTTGGCTTGCACAGGCTGCTCAGTCAGGGGCCCGTTGGGTTTCCTGCACTTCAGACAGTTCTGACATGGCCTCACCGGGCAGCTGCAGCTCTCCTGGCCTTGCGAGAGACCCTTCAATACCTGGGCCCCCTGGGGGCCATCAGATGTACTGCAGGGCTTAGAGCAGGGGGCAGGCAGGGCTGAAGCTGTCCTTTCTGCAAGGGGCAGAGAGCTGTTCTCCTCTAGGGCCACACGGAGCTTAATGTCTTTCTGTTCCCTGTTTGTCTGTTCAGAGTGCCAGTCTGACGAGGACTTCTGCTTGCCAGATAAATGTCGCATGATACTGCACTGCAGCGAGATGACATCTCGAAGCCACTGAATGACAAAGGGGAAAAAAACAGTTTGGTGAAAAGAAAAAGCACCTTCACCAGTCCAGTAACTCAAATAAATACATTTACAGTTATTACACATGAAATAATTGGCAGTTAATCCCCATCATGTCTGGACCATTGTCTCCTCGCTGGGCCAGATCCCATTGATTTGTTTATTATTTAAGCACTTTAGATGTTTCTCAGGCACAGCCCAAAGGAACCACTGAATCCCAGAGTAGTAGACAGATACTTGTGTGTGTGTGTGTTTCTGCCATGCTTACCTCCTGTTGCTCCGCTTGGCTGGTAAAATGCTGAGGGGAGCAGTCCTGGGATGGGACACCATTACAGATCAGCTCCCCGTTACGCACCCCTGCAGGAGCCAACATGGCAGGGGGGTTCTTGTACTGGGACTTAATAGCGTCGGGCACCTGGAGGGACAAACACATTTACAGGAGCAGTGAACTCCCACTGTGGTTCCTAATTCTGAAGAGGAAAAATATTTGGATATATTTTTTCCTTTATTACCATATATATATATATATATATATATGGTGAAGCTGAAGTAGCTTAGTTGACAAACCAACACTTTGTTGAAAATCTGTCTTTTCATCACCATTTCAAAGTGAAGACTAGCAAAAACCGATTTCGTAACATATTTTACTCTGGGACAGAGGGCATAAGCTACCTTGAGCACCTTCGTCTTGTGGTGGACACCACTGCGGACAGGGGGATTCTGTCGGTGGACCCGTCGCAGGAAGCCCACCTTGACAGCATGCTGGGATATCCTATCCTGGAACTGGTCTAAGAGCTGGCAGCGGCTGGTAAGGGACAGGCTCCTCTGGTTCAGCTGGAGAACAGGACAGGAGGCCATGTCAAGAACAAAGCGACGTATAGCCCTGAATCAACCGCTAGCTTGACACCCTATGCAATTGTAACAAGTCTACAGACCCTAAAGCTCAGCTGGATAACAGGTTATGTCAGTAATGGAACAACTTCTACATACCAGGGTTGAGAGATATCACAATATAGCACATCGGTCAATATATATCATCGGTGAAGCTTGATATCGCCCAAAGAACTACAAACCCTATTCCATTGACAGAGCCATTCCTGTCTAAATATCACCATATCCTTATTGTTTAGGCCTCCCGAAACACAAACACAGTTCCATTGACAGAGCCATTCCTGTCTAAATATCACCATATCCTTATTGTTTAGGCCTCCCGAAACACAAACACAGTTCCATTGACAGAGCCATTCCTGTCTAAATATCACCATATCCTTATTGTTTAGGCCTCCCGAAACACAAACACAGTTCCATTGACAGAGCCATTCCTGTCTAAATATCACCATATCCTTATTGTTTAGGCCTCCCGAAACACAAACACAGTTCCATTGACAGAGCCATTCCTGTCTAAATATCACCATATCCTTATTGTTTAGGCCTGCCGAAACACAAACACAGTTCCATTGACAGAGCCATTCCTGTCTAAATATCACCATATCCTTATCGTTTAGGCCTCCCGAAACACAAACACAGTTCCATTGACAGAGCCATTCCTGTCTAAATATCACCATATCCTTATTGTTTAGGCCTGCCGAAACACAAACACAGTTCCATGCATAAGGATGCAGGGGGGGAGCTGATCCTCTTACCACCAAGTGCTCCATATGGTTGGGGCACATCCACCTGCCTGTGGGCATGGCAGTAAGTGGGGGGTCCAGGCAGTCCATGTGGAAGAGCAGGGGGCAATAGTCACACTGAACCAGGGGCGCCATTCTGCAGCTCCTATAGAATAGACAGGAGGACGATAGAGAGGAGGACAAAGAGGAGGCAGTGAGCTTGGACTAGCAAAGTCAGCCAACCAACTAGATTCCCAAAGGTGTGTTGATATTAGGGCTGTGGCGGTCATGAAATTGTCAGCCGCGATTGTCAAGCAAATAACTGAGGACCTCACCGTAATTCAGCGTTAATGAACAAAAACACATTTAGCATCTCCTGGCTTCCACGCACAGCCTACCATCCACTGATGCAGACTTTTGGAACATTACTTTTAAACAAATGGAATAAATCCATTATTATTTTAGATAGGTCTAAAGAAACATGATATGAAGAGAATGTAGTCAATTTCAGAAGAACAGAATAGCATCGTGCGTTGTCCATTTAGCAGACAAGATTTGCTTACAATTATGTGGCATTATTTTATTGTATGAAGACTACAAATGAACGTGAATATTTAAAAATATATATATTTTCTCCAAACAATTTGAGGGAGTACGCACATGCGGCTATTCTCAGTTTAGCAGTTAAAGAAACAGGTACTCCCATGTACTTAATTTAGAGTTATTTATGTAACTTTTGTTGCGAAAACAAATGTTGGGCTACGTTTAGATTGTTAATACATTCTAAGGCTGCATGATGCGACTAATGATGATTTGAAAAAACGTTGCAGGAAAGGCCTGAGCTCTGCTTAGTTTTTTTGTACACACTTCAGTCTCTCATTCACAATTTGACAAGGCCGGCAGGATCCCTTTGAGTGGCCGTAACACCCCTCCTAACACAACAATCCACGCCTTTGCGGCCAGTGGCCGATTTGTCCTTGGGCTGAACATAATTAGAATTCCCTTCTCCCGGCTGGGAGTTCTGAAGAACCTCATATGGCTCTCCGCCACGTGATTGGGTATTTCTCATAGACTACAAGTGAAGACAGACACATTGAGGATGAAACTGCGCGTGTCATCCAATTCCGAGGTGCATATTGAAGACATTACCTTGCACATTCTTCCACTGCAAATCTACCATTCCAGTGTTTTACTTGCTATATTGTATTTACCATGGCCTTTTTGTTGCCTTTACCTCCCTTCTCACCTCATTTGCTCACATTGTATATAGACTTATTTTTCTTCTGTATAGGTTTATTTTACTCCATGTGTAACTCTGTTGTTGTATGTGTCGAACTGCTTTGCTTTATCTTGGCCAGGTCGCAATTGTAAATGAGAACTTGTTCTCAACTTGCCTACCTGGTTAAATAAAAGTGAAATAAATCAAATATTGGAAGAACTGTCCATATTTACTTTCCTCCACCAACATAAAGCAAAAGCACTAGACTACGGCAATCTACTATCCCCATAGTACAAAAGTTGACCTATTGTAGAGTGGCTTGCAAAAGTATTCACCCCCTTGGCATTTTTCCTATTTTGTTGCCTTACAACCTGGAATTAAAATAGATTTTTGGGGGGGTTGTATCATTTGATTTACATAACATGCCTACTACTTTGAAGATGCATTTATTTTGATTTTTTATAGTGAAACAAACAAGAAATAAGACAAAGAAACAGAACTTGAGCATGCATAACTATTCACCCCCCCAAAGTCAATACTTTGTAGAGACACCTTTTGCTGCAATTACAGCTGAAAGTCTCTTGGGGTATGTCTCTATAAGCTTGGCACTGGGATTTAGCTTCTGGGATTTTTACCCATTCTTCAAGGCAAAACTGCTCCAGCTCCTTCAAGATGGATGGGTTCTACTGGTGTACAGCAATCTTTAAGTCATACCACCAATTCTCAATTGGATTGAGGTCTGGGCATTGACTAGGCCATTTCAAGACAATTAAATGTTTCCCCTTAAACCACTCGTGTTGCTTTAACAGTATGCTTTGGGTCATTGTCCTACTGGAAGGTGAACCTCCATCCCAGTCTCAAATCTCTGGAAGACTGAAACAGGTTTCCCTCAAGAATTTCCCTGTTTTTTGCGCCATCCATCATTCCTTTAAATCTGACCAGTATCCCAGTCCCTGCTGACGGAAAACATCCCCACAGCATGATGCTGCCGCCACCATGCTCCACTGTGGGGATGAGAGGTGTTGGGTTTGTGCCAGACATAGCGTTTTCCAAGATGGCCAAAAAGCTCCATTTTACACTCATCTGACCAGAGTACCTTCTCCCATATGTTTGGAGTCTCCCACATGCCTTTTGACGAACACCAAACGTGTTTGCTTATTTCTTTCTGGCCACTCCTCCGTAAAGCCCAACTCTCTGGAGTGTACGGCTTAAAGTGGTCCTATGGATAGATACTCCAATCTCCGCTGTGGAGCTTTGTAGCTCCTTCAGGGTTATCTTTGGTATCTTTGTTGCCTCTCTGATTAATGCCCTCCTTGCCTGGTCCGTGAGTTTTGGTGGGCAGCCCTCTCTTGGCAGGTTGTGGTGAGATATTCTTTTCATTTTTTAATAATGGATTTAAATGGTGCTCTGTGGGGTGTTCAGTTTTTTTCTAACCCAACCCTGATCTGTACTTCTCCACAAGTTTGTCCCTGACCTGTTTGGAGAGCTCCTTGGTCTTCAAGGTGCCTCTCTGCTTGCTTGGCGGTGCCTCTCTGCTTGCTTGGCGGTGCCTCTCTGCTTGCTTGGCGGTGCCTCTCTGCTTGCTTGGCGGTGCCTCTCTGCTTGCTTGGCGGTGCCTCTCTGCTTGCTTGGCGGTGCCTCTCTGCTTGCTTGGCGGTGCCTCTCTGCTTGCTTGGCGGTGCCTCTCTGCTTGCTTGGCGGTGCCTCTCTGCTTGCTTGGCGGTGCCTCTCTGCTTGCTTGGCGGTGCCTCTCTGCTTGCTTGGCGGTGCCTCTCTGCTTGCTTGGCGGTGCCTCTCTGCTTGCTTGGCGGTGCCTCTCTGCTTGCTTGGCGGTGCCTCTCTGCTTGCTTAGTGGTGTTGCAGACTCTGGGGCCTTTCAGAACAGGTGTATATAAACTGAGATCATGTGACACTTAGTTAAATAAAGTCCACCTGTGTGCAATCTAATTATGCGACTTCTAAAGGTAATTAATCAAATAAATGATCAAATGAGTAAGTACCATTAATATGTAATAAGAAATAGGCCTTTACATGTGGTAATTTTATATAAACTATTTATTCATTGAATTTACAGAAAATGTGCTATATCGTGATATGTATCGTTATCGGGATATGAGAGTTTGGCCATGTCGCCCAGCCCTATGTCCATTACATGAAATCCAAATAAAAATCCATTTAAATTACAGGTTGTAAGACAACAAAATAGGAAAAATGCCAAGGGGAATGAATACTTTTGCAAGGTATTGTATTCTATGCAAGAAATAAATATTCCAAACTTAGTCTGGGACAGTTGTGGGATGGGATAGAGCCAAAATTATTACAAAAAACATTTTTTTTACCCAAAGAGGCTGATGCAACAGATCAGAACATTTAGCTTAAAATGTTGATACACTATTAGGCTATTTCTCCAGATACACGCAGCAATACGCGCACTGCAGTAAGTGCAAATATTCCATTAGCGGGAAAACACCATTAGCAAAAGTGACCAGAAATGCGATTATACATGTAATGCTTTTATTATAAATAGGCATTTATGGTCAAAATTATCTTTCCTAAACTCAAAACACACACGCTGCATATGTATGCCAGTTAGGATCTTCACCCATTGTAAAGCGGATTAATGTGCTTAAATTTGAGTTATTTGGCCACTTTAGTTGTGATACAAACCTTATTAAAACATATAGGCCTATGGGCTAGGCTACATGAGGTGTGATACAAACCTTATTAAAACATATAGGCCTATGAGCTAGGCTACATGAGGTGTGATACAAACCTTATTAAAACATATAGGCCTATGAGCTAGGCTACATGAGGTGTGATACAAACCTTATTAAAACATATAGGCCTATGAGCTAGGCTACATGAGGTGTGATACAAACCTTATTAAAACATATAGGCCTATGAGCTAGACTACATGAGGTGTGATACAAACCTTATTAAAACATATAGGCCTATGAGCTAGGCTACATGAGGTGTGATACAAACCTTATCAAAACATATAGGCCTATGGGCTAGGCTACATGAGGTGTGATACAAACCTTATTAAAACATATAGGCCTATGAGCTAGGCTACATGAGGTGTGCGAATAGGATTTGAAAAAGTTGCACAAAAAAAGGCCTGCAATGTTTCTTGGCTTTCTTGCCTTACTGCACACAAGCTGGGCATCATTCACAAGTGATAGGCTAATGGTCAAACATGACACTATTCTTGATTTAATATTTTCTTTACATATATTAAATAATAGAAAGCAGAAAGCTCTTTTTAATAGAGGCCATCACTGTGTTTTCTCATCACAATTGCATAGCCTATAGAAATGTTGTGTAACATGAGCTATCACAAAGTGTTTGATTCAATTTTTTTTAAACATTTGCATTGATGAGTGATTAGAGAGAAAATAGAGTGCTGAGTACAAGGCAGTTAGCAAGTTTGGTAGGTTACTAATGACCATGAGCAGCATTGGAGCTTGGAGATGCCCAATTATCGTGACTAAACGGTAATGTGGAATTTGACTGCCGTTATGACTCGTGACCTCCGGTGTGGCAGTAATACAGTCACCATAACAGCCCTAGTTGATATAATGTGGAATGACAAAATTGTGGGTTTGATTGACTAATTATTGGTAGGATAGGTCATACCTGGTGCAGGAGAAGCACACCCTGACTGGCAGAGGAACGAGGCCGTTGGGGTCCATCTCATGCTGTGGCCTTCTGAAAGTCTTCATGATCAGCTCCTCTTTCCTCCTCTGTTTACTGCTGCCTGGCAGTGCGGTGGTGCAGGCGAGTTCGTTGGGCAGCTGGAACTGCGAGGGGTTCTGCTCCATGGCGGCGGCGATGAGCAGCTGGAAGGGCCTCTTGAGGAGCAGTGGTGTGGAAGTAGGGGTGGTGGTGGCTTGCTCAGATTCTGAGCCCCGGACCTCCACCTCCTCTGCCTTGGCCATCTCCTTGCCTACCTCGTTCTGCTCCTCCGAGGGGGTGTCCGTGTCCGTGGAAGAGGTGTTGGAAGTGGGCGTGCCAGGGCGGCTGCTGGCCCGCCGCTCAAGGCGATCCAGACGCTCGAGATGCACGGCAGCCACCCGCAGGCCGGGTCCAGCTGCTCCGACCCCGGGGGGCAGCCTGTCCAGACGCAGCATGGTGGTGGTAATAGTGGTGGTGCCCCGCTCCAGTTCAGCTGCAGGGGAGGAGCGCTTGGAGAAGAGCCTCTCCCTCTCCAGCAGGCCATTTGTCCTCTCAGCCTTCTGCTCCCGCTTCTGGGGATGAGAGTCAAATAGCAGAGTCAGGGACCAGCAAGGATCAGACCGTATTCCCCACCACCAGGGTTGTTTAAATAGTTGGACTCGTATTGATACATTGAAAACAGGTGTTAACAGGTTAATACATTTGAAGCATAAAAACATCTCTCTGTTGTGAGCATCCTCACATATTCTTGAACACTCACCTTTCTACGAACATTGCAGCGATGACACATCCAGTCACCAGGGGGCAGCATTTCTTCACTCAATGGTGGGTTACTGTGGGAACCACAAAGAAACAGCAATAAAAAGGGACATTCATGCTACAGTCATTTCATTTATAGGTCAACTGTGGATCAATTGCCATGTAAGCTTTATAAGGCCTAATGCCAAACTCACAATACAGCCTGGATGCTCTGACCAAACGTGTATCACAACCGGCCGTGATTGGGAGTCCCATAGGGTGACGCACAATTGGCTCAGCGTCGTCCGGGTTTGGCCGTCATTCTAAATAATATTTTTTTCTTAACCAACTCGCCTAGTTAAATAAATACAGAATATGCACTTTTGAGGCATAGGCTATAATAGGGGTGTAGGGGAGTGATGATGTAATTGACCTGTGCTGGAATAGGTCTGTATTGAAATACCACAACAATGTGTAAAGCACACCAAAATACACATTTTAACACTGAATGCCAAACCCTACTTTCAGGCTTGAGTGTTTACTGTTAGAATGTCTTCTTTTCCAAATGCCTGTCTCCATCTAGTGGGATTAATGTGCCTGGCATGACCAAACAAGAGAAGACTTAGTCCATATTGAACACAGTTTTTACTTTAAGATTTAAATCACTAATGCCTGGGAAAGTAAGCACTACTAACATGGCCCACAACCATGATGTATTCGAGACCGGTGTCAGATACATTTTTAATCAGTCTCTGACAATGAGGACGCAATTTCTTCCCGAGACCAGTAGAGTAAAAAATAATAATGACCAACTCCCATTCAGTCAACGCATAAAGCCACTTCACCAGGCCAAAAACCGACACTCCTTTCACATCATGTCTTATTGCCTATTGAAACCTGGGCTTCTTACTTTACTGGTAACATTTGTGTCCTTTATTTTCAACTTTGTCGCGCTCGTCAGAATTTCCTTAGGGGTGAAGAGTGAGGGAAATGATTTGAAAGTGGCATGCTTACTGTTAGTAAGGGGAAACCGGGGAAGTTGTAACATACTTTGTATTTTTATCTATACTTTGTATTTTCACCATTCTGAATCAATATGTTCTTTAAATTTTAACAAAGAACATTTTGAACTGTTATCATCTTGGCGATTTCATACAATTACAATCATGGCCTTCAATTAGTCTCGCTTTAGGTGGTCTCAAACAACACCTGGCTGTGATGCTCATAACCTACATTATATCACCCAGTTAATACAGGCTGCCATCATAATGAATTGTTGGAATGCTTTCAGATGTTTCTAATCTAGAAAATATTCAAATATGCAGCTACTACTTTGGCAGTTGTCAAGGTGATTGTAGTATGTAACTTAAATCACGTGTCAAATTTCACAGTCAATGACTACCCAAGGGGATATGCAAATGTTCAATTGGCAAAGACAGCTTATCCGTCTTGTAGGTGGACAGTCTTGCACTGTAGCTACCAACCAACATGATTGTTAGTCAGATGTTGCACAGCTGTGTGGTGTAAATACCTGAATGGATGAGTCCCCGAAATACAAAGAATACTATGTTAATCTCAAATCGTGTTATAACCGCGTTTCATCACCTGTATTATCATAATTATATTCCTGTTAAAGCCCCGAGAAATGTCCGTAAAATGGCGCCGCTGAAATAAAACGTTTTTTTTTTCAAGGGAGGTCGCCATATTGTAAACAGAGGCACACGAGCGAAGAGCAGCCTCGACTCTCAGATGCCTGGAGACATGCAGACCGAGGCGGGGGCGGTTGCAACCATTCGGCGGCAAATTTTAACCAAGTCCTAGTTGCTGTGTCACAATCATCTTCCCAGTATGGTTGGAAAAAACAACCCCCCCCCCGTAACGAATCTCATGTGTGACATTTTGCACAGCGGCATGGTTCTGTAAAGATGATGGACTGTCTAGACAGGAGAGCCGCAGTCATTCTGAATCCAGTAAACCATGTATGATCCTTCCCAAGCTAACGTTAGTGGGATACTTTTCACACATACCAGCATTGTAGATGGAAGGCGGCTGGACAATGGTCACAACACAGAAGGTCCCCTCCCTCATGACAACTATCACAGGTATCGTGGTTGGTGGCCCTGCTCTTTCTCCGAACGTCCCTTTCACTCCTCCGACTCCTTTTTTCGCCATCCTCTGACTTGGGTGGTGCGAGCAGTGTTTGAATTTGCTGTAACAAGTTGAACATGTCAGAAATCTGGATCGAACTTTCTTCACTCCCAATTTAGGCTTGTTTACTTGGTTGCTAGCACATCAAACGAATAAAGCTAAAAACATTTTATGATTCAATATCATGTCAGTAACATATTTTTTATACTAGCTAGTTAAGGGCAGTAAACTATAAATCGCCCCCAGCTGGAAGCTAGGGCCTTTACTGTAACGTTTAGTCTGCAGCAGTGATAACTGCTGGCAACTCAAATATGGCTTTAAATGTTAGTTACGCTATAACTAGAGTAATAGCACAGTGTTTGCCATAAACTAGCTAGCTACACATTGCAAACATGGTTGTTTTGTCTTCAAATTCATCCTAGCCAACGCGGCGTTAGGACAAAATGACTGCCTCAAACTAGATAGCTAACGTTACTTGCTTCAATCTTGCCTCAGTATCTGCTAACATGTCAATTTATCTGGCTAGTTAGATATCTAACAATGGCTGCACTTTAACGGACATAAGTAACGTTGTGTGGTGACATGCCTCACCTCCATTAAACCCCCAGAGGTATCCAAATCGTACACAATCGTTGGCGTCTCCATTTTGTCCCACATTCACCCAGCAGTCGACGACTTCTTGCAAATAATCCTATGGAACCAGCTACTGTAGCTAGCTAGTAGTGTTGTTCCACGCCCAGTCCCACTGGCAGTGACAGGCGACCCCCCCCACACACGCACGTTTTACTAAAAATTGCCTTTCTCTGCCTATTACTGTATATTGGAGAGGGAATAACGGAATCAACCCAGGTTAACAGTTAACTAGCCGTACGTAGCGACCTCGTTTGCAAGTTGGCAACCGATAGCTAGCTGCTTTATCTGAATGTGATACAGGCACACACACTAGACTGATAGTTAGTTACCTATTTAGTCAACTGTAGCTAGCTAACGTTAATTAGCAACACCATCCATTAAGCAATGTTTGCTTGCTAACTGCTGGCAAGAATGACGAATGTTACGAGTTTCTCACAAACCTCAACTTTGTGCCTATTCTAAACTGTCTTGTTGTCAGGTTGCTGAACGACTGAATGTATCTGCGAGGCCTAGCCATGGTTCTTGTTTTTGCTCCTACTGCTCCTACTAGCTGAAATTAGAAGACGCTTGAAAATTCTGCAAACCCGCTCGCTTCCACTTTGCATTGTCAACAGTCAGAATACACAAAATGTAAAATTCTCGCAACGTTGTGTTCCTTCCAATCAAGGGTTGCAAAATGCGTTGTTGTTGTTGTTGTTATTCGTCCAACAGTGCCGGATCCTCAAGAAATATATTTTTGTTCTGAAAAAGCCTATGCATCAATGCTGCTAGTGGCAACATCCTATCCGAGTTGGCGCAACCGCGAACGAAATTACGTTTGAGCATGCGCATTTCAAGATTGTTGAAAACCATGGCCGCCACAGCAGAGAAACGCTTGTCACTAGTCAACACAGCCACAAAATCTGCATTGGTTATATCGTAAAAATTCATGAAAAATAAAATGTCATTTTTGGTCTTAATTTAATTGTACGGTTAGGCATAAGGTTAGCAGTGTGGTTAAGGTTATGTATAAATTGACATTTTAAGAAGATACATTTTAGAAAATGGCGGGGTTTAGCCATAATTACAACCTTGTGACTGTGGTAACTTGAGACGACGACGTCAGAAAGGAATACAAACGTTATGCTGCTAGAGAAGCCCCCTAGCTCGATTGTCTACTGTTTGTAATCTATGTGTGCTTGTGTTCCCTCATGTGCTTTATGTATTGATTTGTTGTTAATAAAAATAAATAAAAAATGTTTTTAAAAAAGCTAGAGAAGCCCTCAAAGACAATCTTTGGTTGCGGGTTTCATTCCGTTTTTTGATAGATAGCGAGCAAAACTACGCTCCTCATTTCGATGTATCCTACGCTATGGTGCCCTCCATCTAGTTGGACAGTTAGATCAAAGTTTTGCCCAACCTGCCGTCTGACAGCAGTATTATTCATTTTATTTCGTTAACGCCGCCATTTGCTATTAGGCTACAACATTTCAGTTTGAATGAGGACAGATAGTACTGTACATAATGTTGTCTTTTTTGGGGAGTATTTGTCATGATATTTTACCATAAGCATTTTTTGTCCAGTCCCACCCCATTTTAGTAAACCGGGTGCCAGTGTGTCTTGTCTGCTCTTTTGTCAAATGTTTTATCTATATCGATGCTTCCTCGCCTAACTATATTTGGTTAGAAGTGGCAGTTCAGTGGCAGAGGAAAACGGTGGGACAAGACAAAACTGGATCAACATTCTGCTTATTTTCTCACAGATCAGGAAACCACTAATAGCAATACAGGTTTATGTGCCCTCCAAAATAATTTGTTACGAACAGAGTCCACAACATTTTCTAGACTTGACTCATTCTCAATCTTTCAAGTTAAACCGCTCCCTGGTTGCAATATTTTTGCTGACCAGTAAATGGTGCTGGTGGACATGACAAGACAATAGTGTGAGCCACAAGTATACAGCGAGTCACAGTTTCCCCAGCAGTTATTAATATAGCTGTGCCAGTTATTCCCAATCGCTGTCTATTACAAATGTCTGCTGATATCAGAAAATGTTAGACTATTGTTCATACATAAATTACCTGGCTAGATGGTACCAGACCACAGTGCATGTTGATGGTCTTGTCTACACTGGTAATCTTACCCAGGGTTGGTATAAGGGCCTATAGGGGCAAATATAATGTATAGGGAACAGTGTACATTTATGTAGCCTATACGGGAAGACCACCCCTTCACCACTACACTGGGCGTAAGTGTGTTACACTCTGAACTACACACTAGTACACTACACCAGGCGTAAGTCTGTTACACTCTGAACTACACACTAGTACACTACACCCTACACCGGACACGAGTCTGCTACAGCTCCAACCCCAAACCCTCTACACCAGGGCTGCCCAACCCTCTTCCTGGAGATCTACTGTCCTGTAGGTTCAGTCCAACCCTAATTAGCTAATTAGTATAATCAGGTGTGTTCAATTAGGGTTGGACTGAAAACCAACAGGACAGTAGATTTCCAGGAAGAGGGTTGGGCAGCCCTGCTCTACACTGTCAGAGGAAGCTCCATTCATGTATACTTTACTTACTTTGACTCATTAAGGAGCATAGGTCATCTGACAAAAACTTCCTCCAGTGTGCTCTGTTATGCTGCTTTCTCAACTTCTTTCTCGTGTTATGCAGTTTTCTCCACTTCTTTCAAGGAAGTTATTGCTTCTTTCAGCTCTGCTTTATTCATGTATACTTATCAGGGCAATTCAGATGAACGACTCAGAGGGAAAAACGGTAAACTGCATCTTGAAGTGAACCAGTAATCCTTAATAAATGAATGAATAAGATTGTGTCAAAAAACATTCTGAATAGTAACTTTATTGAGGATGTGTTTTGTTCATGAAGTTGGTTAATCAGTATATATAGAAAGCATCAAAACTAGATTATAGAATTATAATATTGTCATCATACCTGTTTGTATGAATAAATATTAAAATGTGACAATGATAAAAATAGTTTGAATGGTGATGCATTCTCCTACAGAATCAGCTACATTATTTTTGGCAAATACATTGCATCAGTTTTTGAGAATTCCCCAATCCACAAAACCGACTTCTTAAGCTTAACCTTCCCAGGTTTTCATCACAAAACAAATGGCACTAGAACTTACATACACTTTGCCACAGACTTTTCAGATGTTTCCCAATCCAATATCATTAATGAATACCTTTTAATCAGCATTTTGAAGACATACATACAATTGTGAACAAAAACGTGAATGAGAAGAAACATTTTCTTTGCATTACTATATCTCTATTTTATGATCCATATGAAATCAACAATGTAATAATCTAAACTGAACCAATGACGTATCAGAAATACACATGTTATGAACATAGCTTAAAAAGGGCCTTTAATTTAAGGCACATTCTGATGTTTTAAATCATATGAGGTTGCATTAAAAAAAGAGGTGTGTTTACACATGTTTTTGAGAGGGTCATCTTTGCAATTTGGAGATACTGTACAAAAAAATGAAAATATGTTTCAATTGTCCAGTGTATTTGAATATCCCTCCAATCATCACTTGAATAATCTAGCTCTATTGTGATTTGCCTTCTCTCAAAATAAAAATAACCTACAAATAACCTACAAGCTGTGTGAAAAACATATCCTGTTGTATTTACACATTGTATTTTTCGGACTACATACATTTTTCGGACTAGATACAGCATTTCCCATTTGTGAGGTTCCACATTGGACTGACGTCTTTAGGGTTTGGTCATATCAGGATACAAACTGTACAAACACTGCTGTTAGGCCATTGCTGTTGAAGCTCTACAAAAATAATCATGTTTTCAAGTCTTTGCAGTGATGGCCAATTTCCACTGTGGGCTGGGCAGAGATATGTTCAGCAGACAGAGGAAAAGGTGGAGGCAAGTAAAGAGTGGTGTGTGTTATCGGACAGTGGAGTGTAGACAAAATTCCACTAGGCAAACCGGCTTGAGACCAGACCTCTCAATGCTGAAACACATAGTCGTGCCTCTAGATGGAAACCTCATACTCTCTTGTGTCCTGTGAAATGAGGACAGAGTTCTGAATTAGGAACAAGCTTGTACACACGAAGGTATAGGGAGACTGAGAAGTACAGTAGACCATTTTTTCTACTATGATCACAAACGCCATTCCTCTTTTTGTGAACGAGCCATGTGATAACAGACATCTGTTTGTAGACTATGATAGGGACATCACAGAGATACAATTTGTGTGTGGAGGTGGTCAGCCCAAACTGTGAGGCTTTTCCATTTTCTCCTGAGAGGAGACAATGACTTTGAATGGTCTATACACACCATTCACATACATCCAGTATATATGTATTTATATTCCAGACTCTGACATTGCTCATTCTGATATGTCTTCATTTCTTGTTCGTTCTAGTATTTGTTTTCACTTTTAGATTGTGTGTGTATTGTATTTTATTGCTAGATATTGTTGGAGCTAGAAACATAAGCATTTCGCTGCACCTGCGATAACATCTGTAAAACTGTGTATGCGACCAATAAACTTTGATTATATTTTTTAGTTGATTTGAGAGGTTTGCCCCTCTCCTCCTGACCCATTTTTAAATGTACTCAACCTACTGTGGGCTTTAGGTTAATAAGCTCGCACTGTGTAATAGGTTCAGGCTGCAGAATCAGTGTGGAATTGATGAAGACTGACTGACAGACACACTGGAGGCTTAATAAGCAGGTTGTAGCGTAGCGCTTGGGCTCACCTCGTTGTTCTTCAGGAGTGCAGTCAAGGAAGTACAGAGAAAGAGACAGACAGACAAACAATCATTATTTATAGCATGAAAGCATCAGACCTGGGTATTTGACAATATTTGACATCTTTCAAATACTATTTGAACCCATGTCTGAAAAGCATGTCATAGCACTCTGTCAAATAATGTCAAATTAACTAGGTAACCTTTTGTCTGTATCAGGTGTAATGAAATAGCCTTTATCAATGACTGAAGGTGAATGGAGTATAGCTTTACACCCCTCATCCTATTTCTATAACATCACTTAACGGGGAATTCAATTTGGTGAATGAACCTGCAATATGACAAACCAGATGGTGCTTTAAGTGCATCATCTCATACACAAATGACAGTGCCTGAATTCAACCTTTTTGGGGGCTTATTAATTCCAACAGGCATCTTAAAGAACCAGTGAATATCTCTATAACATAACGTACTGTAGTCTCTGTTTCGTAGAGGGAGTTGTCGAAGGTGGACTCTCCTGGGATGTGGTCATATGGTAAGGAGGTGGACATGGGAAGACACATAGGCTTCCCCTGAACCCTAGAGAACACAGACATAGTGTCATAAGGGCAGCATAGTATACTTACAACATTATTACAGAGCCTGTTCGGTCTATAGCTATTGGTTAGACTCAGTGCTTGACTTGGGCAAAAGTTCACCGGTGCGGAGTACCGGCACCTGAAATGTTCTACTGCTTGAGCTTCTGTTCTTCTTATAGAATATTAGTTAAAAAGCATTGTGGAGCTCCTACACCTAAATATAAACAGTACCGGCACCCAAAATGAGTACCAGAACCTATTTCAGTCCAAGTCAAGCACTGGTTAGACTACTACAGTAAGTACTATGGATGATGATAGCTTTCATACTTTCAAAGTATTTTGATTATCTATATAAAGTATGCATACTAGACCTACTTAGAGAAGTAAAGGTAGATTCCGAAGATGAAGACCATGATGAGGGCCACTGGTATAAAGACTGTTAGAGCTATGTTGGCTCCCTCCATGCTGTAGTCGGCACTGGCAACTGGTGGTAGAGGAATCAACAGGGACACACTCAACTGCTATGATAACCTAAAGATGCATTCTTCAATGTAGCACACTTGAATTTGCTGTGAAGTATTGTATTTCATTTTATTATTAGGTCTTGATTTTATGTATTAATTTGAATGATGATCTAACATTTACTGTGCAAATATGATGACACTTACTGTCTAACCTGCGTTCATTTATAAACTCCATTGAGGAGGCTGTAAATAAATGAAAAACATCAGAACACAGATGTTAAAACATACAGACATATATATTGTTCATCATGAATTACTGTGAACTAAGTCTGTGTGAACTACACAAAGGAGAGTACATGTCAGCAGTTCCTACCTCTACAGACAGGGGGCAGGCTGCTCCACTGTGAAGGGTGTCCAGGGACACAGCGGAGGACAGGCTCCCCTAGCAACTCATGGCCTCTGAGGCAGGAGAAGCGCAGCGTCTCCCCGGCCTGATAGAGAGGCTTCTCTGAGATCTGGGTGCTGTATGATGGGGTGCCAGGGTTCCTGCAAGGCTCATAGTTCACTGCTGAGAAAGGAGAGGACAGGACACACACACACACACACACACACACACAGGCATCATATCATCTAGTAAAACTGCCAATCTAGGTAGTATATAACGTTCTGAGTAGTATATAACGTTCTGAGAACCATGTGTTTCTTAGAGCTTGGTGAGAGCGTGGTTGTCCTACAACCTTCCCACAATATTCTGGGAATGGTGCAGGATACCCAGCTTGCACATAACGTTCTGAAAACCAGGTGGAAATTTCTGTATTTCAGCATAGCTTTTCCTCATGGTTCTATTTAAAGTAATGTTCTCAGAACGTTAAGAAACAACTTTCTTCTGTGGGAATTTCAGTACTTCAGCACAACATTTTCTACAGGTTTCCTCATGGTTCTATTTAAAGTAATGTTCTCAGAACGTTAAGAAAAACTTTCTTCTGTGGGAATTTCAGTACTTCAGCACAACATTTTCTACAGGTTTCCTCATGGTTCTATTTAAAGTAATGTTCTCAGAACGTTCAGAGAATGTTAAAGGTGCAATATCCAGAAATTGCACGGCCAATTCCTGGTTGTTAAAATTCTAATATTTTGCATAATTTCAGTTTTTGTGACAAAACAAGCAATGTATCGTGTAGAGAATCATCGTACCATCTAAACAGCTGTGAAATATATTTTCAATTACAAAAAATACTGTATTTTCAGTTGTTTGAAGCAGGTGTACAAAATCGAAAGTAAAATATGCAAAAACAATGTAAATTTTTGGGGGCGACCTGACCAAATGTATATAGAAATGTGAGTTATAGATCTGTCATTCTCATTGGAAGTATGTCTAAAAGCGGTAGATCAGTTCTATGTGCGCTATTTCTATGCTTTTACATTTTCGTATTTAACCTGTTTTTAACTTTTCATTTTTGCATTTACTTTAGGTTTTGTACACCAGCTTCAAACAACTGCAAATACAGTTGGTACAATGATTCTCTACACTCTGAGGGCTTGTTTTGTCACATAAACTGAAATTAGGCAAATTATTCGAATTTTAGCAACCAGTAAATGGCGCTGCAATTCCTGCATATTGCACTTTTAATGAAGTACTTGTTTCCTTTGAAATGGGGTCTGTTTGAATAGACTAAAATTAACAGCTTTGTATTTATTTAGAATGACTGATAGAAATGTACAGAATGGTTATCTGGAGGAAAATGGGGGAGGGTCATGTTTTTTCAATTTCAGTATTTTTTTTTATCTAGTCCAGGGGACGATCATGTACTTTGTAATTGATGAAATTTCAATATTTCTCAGTGTTTTAGAATGAGTTGCTTATTAGGCTACATATGGATGTGTGCTCGATGCTGCCCCTCATCTCTGATTCTCTGCTGGGCGCGCAATATCAATTATGCCTATAGGCTATTTAGTGTGGTCTCAATCAAATGATCCATAGCCTATAGGCTATGAAGTGCATGCTCAGAGAAGCACAGAGCAAAGCCGTATTTGTAAGATTGCTGCACAGCTTGCGCACAGACTAGCCTATAGCCTATGTTCTGTTCAGTTTGAGAAGGAGAGCGCGAAGGCCGGAGGTCAACTTTGATAGCTTCCTACTACCATAATTGATTTGAATAAAAACAATGTTTCTTGCCCAAGATGTATTTATGAGAGGTATTGACTTCACAATAAGCCAGATTCAAGTAACTTACATTGTGGTGCTGAAACTTGAAGCAGCAGCAGCACAATCAATTGGGGCGGCAGGGTAGCCTAGTGGTTAGAACCGGAAGGTTGCGAGTTCAAACCCCCGAGCTGACAAGGTACAAATCTGTCATTCTGCCCCTGAACAGGCAGTTATCCCACTGTTCCCAGGCCTTCATTGAAATGACTTAAATAAAGGTAAATCATTGGAAATGGACAGCTCATGGTGCTGAAAGTAGGCAAATTTGAGTAGGCATAATTCATTTAAACAGTCTTCATTTTAATTAGACTTTACTAACAACAAGTGGGCTTTGTGTTGGAGCCTATTTCTTCCTAGTTAAGAAATAAGAGGTAGGCCTACCTGTTTGACAGACGACATTAGGCTCAAACTGAATAGGCTGCTATATCCATAGATTTGTCAGTCAATTCCTCCACCCACCATACACTCTTTAAATAACAGCCCTTCACTGACACGGGGGTAGGCTAAGTTAAAACAAAGACTCAAATTGAGGGGGTATGAGAGGGTATGCCATAGGCCTACCTTTTTATTTAATATAGATAATGGCAAACTTTGCTTGGGAAGTAATCTAATTCTGTCACTATCAACTGATTAAGCTATTAACTTTCTGTACAATAGTAGATGTTTAAACCCAGACAACTTTTAGGGAAATACTTGTATCCTGCGAACCCTCAACCTTCTAGCCCGCAGCCCTGTTTTCTTTTTATTTATTTAAACTTTATTTAACTAGACAAGTCAGTTAAACACAAATTCTTATTTACAATGACGGCCTACCCCGGCCAAACCCGGACGACGCTGGGCCAATTGTTCGCCGCCCTATTGGACTCCCAATCACGGACGGTTGTGATACAGCCTGGAATCAAACCAGGATCTGTAGTGAAGCCTCTAGCACTGAGATGCAGTGCCTTAGATCACTGCGCCACTCGGGAGCCCATCAAAATGTCCAATATCAAAATTCCTGCGTTGACATGTAATGCTTACAGGATGAAGAACCGTTTATAAAACTGCAAATAAGATAATAAAACCTCCCAGGAAAACTTTTAGGGAACCATAGCAAAATGTTCTCAGAATCTCCCTGCAACCTAAAATGTATGTTCCCAGAACGGGCAAAATTTCCACTTCCATTCTCAGAACGTTTAAAAAACGTTCAGTTTTACCAACGTCATTCCCAGAACCAATGGGAAACCAAAAATATATGTTCCCACAACGCACAAGGAACCATGTGCTAGCTGAGAAGTGTGTATGATGGAGACGTGTTATCAGGCTTAAGTCCAGGGGGTACATACAGACACATTTGGGTAGCCTCTCACTCCACTTAGGTCCGGAGGAGCCGTGGTTGTAGCAGGAGAGCAGGCTGTTTCCAGAGAGGGTGTAGCCCTTGTTGCAGATGTACTGGACTGTGGAGCCTACAGTGAAACGCGGGCCGGACATCACCCTGCGACTGTGCTCCACAGTACCTGGGTCGGCACACAACAGCACTGGCACACAGACACACAGACACACAGACAGACAGACAGGCAGGCAGGCAGGCAGGCAGGCAGGCAGACAGACAGACAGACAGACAGACAGACAGACAGACAGACAGACAGACAGACAGGCAGGCAGGCAGGCAGGCAGACAGACAGACAGACAGACAGACAGACAGACAGACAGACAGACAGACAGGCAGGCAGGCAGGCAGGCAGGCAGACACACAGACAGACAGACAGACAGACAGACAGACAGACAGACAGACAGACAGGCAGGCAGGCAGGCAGACAGACAGACAGACAGACAGACAGACAGACAGACAGACAGACAGACAGACAGACAGACAGACAGACAGACAGACAGACAGACAGACAGACAGACAGACAGACAGACAGACAGACAGACAGAAAAAACAGAGGTTACTCATGTGCAGTGAATACAATTTTATTTTATTATATTATTAGTATTTGTCACTGCTTATTTGTGGTTATCCGATGCGGCCAGAGTGGTGCCTTCAGACACATAAACCCACCGAGCTGGAGAATAAAGAGATCATCTCTGTGTCTCAGTCTCTCACAGCAGCAAACCACAAACCCAATCCTAGGCCCAGTAGGATAGGGGTCAGTGTGGTAATAATGTTTATGTGACAGACGTCCAAATGAGGCTCCAAACCCCTGTGTCCTGTTACCGGTCAGTGATGCCGTGCCTGTCACTGTGTGGGACGGGATCAGGACCAAGGACACTCTGTCACACTATCCTGTCTCTACTCCACAGCATCCAGGTTATCTGGATAAAACAGGAGTAATGTGTGGAGGAGCTAGAACACAGACCCTATTCAACTCACTGATACATCGGTTTATAGAGAAAAAGGGTTGTGTTTTCAGGAAAGCAGTGAATGTTGTTACCCATCAGCCTCTGCTTTAGCCTGTCCTTAACTGAAACTGCCTCTCACACCTACAATGCACCTTTTGTATGCAGGTGTGTGTGTGTGGTATTCACCTCTCTCACAGCTGGGCAGGTCTCCGCTCCAGGTCAGGTCCCACTGGCACATGAGCAGCTCTGTGCCCACCAGCTGGAAGCCTGGGTAGCACTGGTAGGTGACCACTGTGCCATGGACCAGCTCAGGGTGGGAGGTGCTCTTCCATCCGTTGGTGATCTCTGGGAGCTCCGGACACGTGTCGTTACGAGGTACCTCTGTATCCATGAAGGAGGGACAGAGAAAGAGAGCGAGAGAAAAAAGGCAACTACTTTACAGAGCGCACAGAGCTGGAGTGGTGTGGTTTTGCATTCAAATGAATGAACCTCTGGACAAACTCAATAGAGGACATCCATTTTGTTGGAATTTCAATCTAGTGTGAAAAGTATCACGCATGGGGAACTCTATCTGCCAGGCAGCATGGTTGTCCCTGTTCTAGCCACAGCAGAAGCCAGAGAGGGCAGGGCACCCTGCAGATGAGGCTAATGTAGACAAACACACGCAGTAATTGTGTTTGGGCCTCTGACGGGCACAATACCAGACAGCTGCACCACTTGGCTGGGCCTTGCTTTCCCTCTCAGTTAGAGGCATGAACAGACTACAAAACCACCTCTCTCTCTCTCTCTCCCTGCCTCTCTCTCTCTCTCTCTCTCTCTCTCTCTCTCTCTCACGTTTCTCTCTCTCTCCCCACCGCCCTCTCTCTCCTCCCCCTCCCCTCTCTCTCTCTCCCTTCCTCTTCTCTCTTTCACTCACTCTTCTCTCTCTCTCGCTGCATCTTATCAGATGTCTGCTTTATGGGTTGGCTCCGCTCTGGTTTCGTGATGACCGTGCTGATGGAAGGGGCCCCTCTGACCATGGAAGAGTGTCTCCTCCTCCTGAACCCTCTAGAACTCTCCTCCTCCTTACTCATCTCCCCTCTTCACTGGCCGTCTATCTCTTCAACTCTCTGTTCACACACTCTCGTAACTCACTCCGGGGTCTTACCAAAGAAGTGCACCACAAAGCCGTTGCCGTAGCCGTAGATGTTGGTTGCCGGGTCAGACTGGAACTGGATGGTGACGTCGGCCATGGAGGTATAGATTTTGAAGTGTGGCCGTGAGCCACCGTACTGGCCCAGCACCGTAGCAGTCAGGTCATCTCCATCATAGAATGTCAGCAGGTCGTTCTTCCCTATATTGAGGCTGGAGCACCAAGAAGGAAAATGTATTTCACCGTGCACAATGAATTGGCCTTCACGCACACTCTCACATTACTAGCTCATTTGTCCTATAGTTTCTTTGTCACTGTTTCCTGTATCTGTTTTAAAAACTTGAATGCACCCTCACTAAAATACTTTTCTTGCTTTGAGACGTTCTGTTTCACTCTTCCATTTACTTTGGAGCGCCATAGCTCTACTGACAAGAAAGTAGAGCTATGTGGTAATTTGTCGCTTAATTTTTTTTACTATTGTTTTAAATGTGTCACCTGAGACAGAGCCCTCTCCTTAAGCACCAGGACGGGATGCGAAGTAGGGAGGAAATGACTCTCCGCCAGAATAGGGAAGTGACAAGTTACTCTTTCCTGTCTCTAATTAATCACAAATGGTTCCAGATAAAACTCATTACAAGGCAAGCAATTGTACTATTAATCACTTTGGAGTTTAACAGAAAAAAAATCCAGAAAAATTTGGCAATAAAGACAGTTGGTGCTGTAATGTGTCAGTAGTGTATTGTATGACATGAATAACAGAGTGTAAAAATGTCTGTCTTGTCAACTTGTTTACACTCTGTGAACGGAGTTCAGTTTCAAGACATTAAAGATATGATGCACACACGTCTTGGCAAAGATCAGGTGTTTCAGACTAATGAAATATCCGCACAGCTTAGCCTACCCACTGGGCCCAGACATCAATTCAACAACTATTCCACTTTGGTTCAATTTCATTGAAATGATGTGGAAACTATGTTGATTCAACCAGTGTGTGCCTAGTGGATATTTTCTGTGTGCCTAGTGGATATTTTCTGTGTGCCCAGTGGATATTTTCTGTGTGCCCAGTGGATATTTTCTGTGTGCCTAGTGGATATTTTCTGTGTGCCCAGTTGATATTTTCTGTGTGCCTAGTGGATATTTTCTGTGTGCCTAGTGGATATTTTCTGTGTGCCTAGTGGATATTTTCTGTGTGCCCAGTGGATATTTTCTGTGTGCCTAGTGGATATTTTCTGTGTGCCCAGTGGATATTTTCTGTGTGCCCAGTGGATATTTTCTGTGTGCCTAGTGGATATTTTCTGTGTGCCTAGTGGATATTTTCTGTGTGCCTAGTGGATATTTTCTGTGTGCCCAGTGGATATTTTCTGTGTGCCTAGTGGATATTTTCTGTGTGCCCAGTGGATATTTTCTGTGTGCCCAGTGGATATTTTCTGTGTGCCTAGTGGATATTTTCTGTGTGCCCAGTGGATATTTTCTGTGTGCCCAGTGGATATTTTCTGTGTGCCCAGTGGATATTTTCTGTGTGCCCAGTGGATATTTTCTGTGTGCCTAGTGGATATTTTCTGTGTGCCCAGTGGATATTTTCTGTGTGCCCAGTGGATATTTTCTGTGTGCCCAGTGGATATTTTCTGTGTGCCTAGTGGATATTTTCTGTGTGCCCAGTGGATATTTTCTGTTTTTCTGTGTGCCCAGTGGATATTTTCTGTGTGCCCAGTGGATATTTTCTGCCGATGCATCTGTATTGCAACTCTAGAAAAAGCTACATCTGCAGTAATTCATTGACTATTGAAAATGCATCTCACCTCAACAGAGCGGGACAGATTGAGAAATTGTATCAGCTTGCATAAAATTAGTTGTGATCGAGTTAAACAAGCCTTTGCATAGCTGTGCTGCCATATCTGCAGAGAAAATCAATCATGCTTTCTATTGTGTGGCAGTGATTTGATTTAGTGTAATTCAAACACAGGCTCAGATTGACTCGGCTCACAGGCCCACATGCCTGCCACCATGTTCCTTCACAATGCATTATCTCAGACAACTCCTCATCTGTACCCACATTTGCTTTTCTCCACCACTGAGAGAACTTGACATTTATGTCCAGTACAAGTTTCAAACTAGTTTGAGCAAAATTAATACCCCTCAATACAAATCACAATTAGACTAAACACAGTCATTTGGGTGTCATGATGGCTCCCCAATGACCATTCTCCTTTTATCTCACCCCTGCACCTCTTAGTTCCCAAACCTGAATGAACGTTCTGATGGAATATCCTGTTTCTAGTTCTCTCCTCTCTGGCTTGTGAGATCTTGGCTGGACGGGGATCCAGATGCACTGCCCTTCACTCCGACTCAACTCTCAGTGCTAGGCTAACATAAAGTATCCAGACTAGCAGGCTCAGTCAACACACTTATCAGCAATACTTGTGATGGAATAAGCCAATGAGTTCTCCTGCCAACTTCCAGCCCTGGGAGACAAACATAATCAAGATAAGTGCTATAACTAATATTTGATGCATCGATGCATAAAATATCCTGTCGCTCTTTTCACTAAATTCTCACCAAAGGCAAAGCACACTTTAATGGAAGCCAATATGGAACTACCAGAATCACTGTCTATCTTTCAAATCCTATTTAACTTGCAAACTATTTCAGTATGTGTGTGTATGTGAATGTATGCATGCACATTAACTAGAACTGCCGAAGGTCACATGCATGCGTGTTTGTGTGCAGGTGTTTATTCAGAATGTGTATTTGTGATAATCAAAGTTCATCAAGGCAGAGGCACAGCCTATTCTCATTCCCATACACTCCTAAACACTATTTAGGTGTTGGACCCCTCCGTCAACATCTGGAGCGTCTGAACTTAGGCTGCTGAACTACACCCCAGGTGTACCATCCTCCACACCTGCATGCTCTTAACGAGCGCCTAGCTAGTACTCCTAGTTGGTCGGGATTTACCAGTCGTCATTGGTAGTTCCCCTGAATGAGTGTCCCAGCCGTCATTAGGGCCCCTGAATGAGTGTCCCAGCCGTCATTGGTAGTTCCCCTGAATGAGTGTCCCAGCCGTCATTGGTAGTTCCCCTGAATGAGTGTCCCAGCCGTCATTAGGGCCCCTGAATGAGTGTCCCAGCCGTCATTGGTAGTTCCCCTGAATGAGTGTCCCAGCCGTCATTGGTAGTTCCCCTGAATGAGTGTCCCAGTCGTCATTGGTAGTTCCCCTGAATGAGTGTCCCAGCCGTCATTGGTAGTTCCCCTGAATGAGTGTCCCAGCCGTCATTAGGGCCCCTGGTCCTGTGTGATTGTGGGAGCGGTGAACAGGACGCTGGGCGGTGATGAATGACTATAGAGGAATGAGATTGTTCTCATTATCGTGGTAAAGTGTTCCTAAACCCTGGTAATGAGCTTTAGGAAAGGCACACTGTGCAATGGTGTTTCAGAATGCTGGCGTGACTAGTGGGCCAAGAGGGAGGCATCAGACATGGTATATGCAGGTTCATGGCACGAGAGTCTGTGTGTTCAGATTATCAGTGACTGTGCTCCAAGCACAATCACGCTTTGTGCAACCCTGGTTTCATCACTATGATCAGAGACTGAATGCTTTCTTTGAGGATATACTGAAGGATAACAGTGGTTTGAGTGATGTCGTTAAACTGAGATTGCAGATGTTAGGTTCTCATATTTCCCCTTGTTCACCTTTCAGTGTGTGCTGGTATTGATGTTCACATCAAAACTGGAGGAAACAGGGAGGAAATCCTGTAGATTATCCTTAGATAGCCTTCTCTCTGTCTCACCCACATGCACACTCAGGCTGAATTCTCATCAACGCTCCAAGGTTGAGCTGAACGCTCTTCACCAGTGTCCCTGAAAGTCATATCTGCCCAAATCGCGTCCCCTCTAAATGAATAGGAAATTCATTATTTTGACAGCTTCTTGTACCAAACATGGAGGATGCCATTTATTACAATGCTTCAGAATGTACAACCACAGTTGAGGCGTTCCGAAGAGAGAGGGAAGAGAAAAGAGCAAGAGAGACAACATATGCAAATGAGCCAGTTCTTAATTAAGGAAGCCAAATGATTGTACGCATGGTTAATCTATCAGGGTCTGACACAGCAGGGTCTTCTGTTCCCAGCCTTCACCTGACATCACTATCAAGGAAAACTCTCACTCCTCTCCCCTGCTCTGCTCAACTCAACCTATCTGATTCAGCAGAACACACACACACCACCTCTGTCCGAACCCCTGTGAAATAATTAGTTTCCTTTCCAGTTGGTAATTAACCTTTGTCTGCTGCTACTTATGTTTCCCATCCAAGAGCAACATATTATTTTATCTTCAGCCCTTTTCTCTTTTGATTTGTTTAACCAGTCACAGTGGGGTAGTTTTTTGCACTGGCAGTTTCTGTTTGAAGTCAGGGCCGTGTTTGTACATCAGCAGTAAAGCTTCTCCTAATGATCTGAGTGTAGAGATCTGCTGTAGAGCTCGTGTGAGGGTCAATATTCTTACAAAGGTTAGAGCTATTCTGTGGTGGAGCGTCCTCCACTTGAACTGCTATGGGAAGGGGATGTGCAGTCAGGACGTTGTTTTAAAGGGTTCCCATAGCTAACATCCTTTTTCTGCGTCTACATAAAATGTTATATCTAATGTTCAGGATAATCTGTAGTGTAGAACGTAAGAGATAATTAAGATACGTACACTTGGATGTCTAGCATGATCCTCCTATCTTCCTCCACGTGAATCCCCCAGATGCAGTCCTGGCCGCTATCGTAGGCCTCCGGCCAGTTAGGAGACAGGACCACTCCAGCAGAGTCAGTCATCTCTCCACTGCAAACAGCTGTAACACACACACACAGTAAGCAAAAATACTCTGTGCAACAATATCATATGGCTCTTTTCCTACACAGAACCAAAACACACAGCATACCTCTGCAGGCGGGCTCAGTCTCGTTCCACTGGGGGTTGTTGTGGTCCATGCACTCAATGATGACAGAGCCCTGCTCCAGGGTGTAGCCAGGGTCACAGGTGAACTCTACCACCGTCCCCACTGCCCACGTGCTGTCATTACTGGTGAAGTTACCGTACTTGACAAACGTCTCATAGCAGTGGCCCACTGCAAACGCTGTGAAGGAGAGAATATGTGGATCAACCACAGAAAAAAGGCCAGACTGTGTCACTGAGCCCCATGTCTGCCATAGGCAGCGGGCCATTGACTTTGCAGACAGCGAGCCGCTCGCTAGTTCGCTGCCTATCAGAGACGGAGCAGACCCAGAGGTACATTTAATTGGTGGTCTGCTGCTTCAACCCACTGACTGACATGTAATGGTTTCAGGATGAGAGGAGCACTATTAAAGCAGTTATACACGGTGTCAGATTGAACAGGGTAATGCTGTTAAAGACAACCCACACACGGTCCATTAGGATAAGCAGCGCTGCTCTCTTACATTTGCTACAGTAAATTGAAGCCCAATACAGATTAAATTGATCTGATTGGATAATGACTCCAGGACCTGTGATGTGGCTCTGACTCCAAGCTCTGAATAGTCCTTTGAAAATCCATGTATGAATTGCCACATAAGTAGAGAGGATGACTGGGGATGAGTGTAGAGAAAAATGTAACATTTAAAAGTTTGAAGCCCAACTGGTCAGAGCAGAGGACTTCAATTGTTATGTTATGTTTCACTTATTTCCATTCCAATTATTTATAGGAGGGAAAGAAGAGGAGAGGGCCTGAGGCAGTGTCTTTTTTCCACACCGGTGCCTGGAGGAGTCTGCGTGATGCATTTCTTAAACAACAGTTTTTATATCCACTAATTTTACACTGCTGGACTGTATGTGAGGGAAGTTTGAGTATCCTTGAGTATCAATCAAATCAATTACATGTATTTATAAAGCCCTTTTTACATCAGCAGATGTCACAAAGTGCTATACAGAAACCCAGCTTAAAACTCCAAACAGCAAGCAATGCAGATGTAGAAGCACGGTGGCTAGGAAAAACTCCCTAGAAACGCAGGAACCTAGGAAGAAACCTAGAGAGGAACCAAGCTCTGAGGGCTGGCCAGTCCTCTTCTGGCTGTGGTAGGTGGAGATGATAAGAATACATGCCCATTTAGGCTAGATTGTTCTTCAAGATGTTCAAACATTCATAGATGACCAGCAGGGTCAAGTAATAATTACAGTTGTTGTAGAGGGTGCAACAGGTCATTACCTCAGGAGTAAATGTCATGTACCCTTTCCAGAGACCTGAATACTTGTGTTAGATACCCATGCCTAGTCGTGTGGCACTTCTACGCCAGTTAGTAACATTGGTGCCATGACCTGGATGGGTCTCTGTGAGATGGAGAAGGTCAAAGGGGGGGCTAGGGGTAACCGAGACCTGAAGACTTGCGTTAGATACCCATGCCTAGTCGTGTGGCACACGGGGAACCTGCCTTCTACGCCAGTTAGTAACATTGGTGCCATGACCTGGATGGGTCTCTGTGAGATGGAGAAGGTCAAAGGGGGGGCTAGGGGTAACCGAGACCTGAAGACTTGCGTTAGCTCCCTTGGGGATGTGTGTTTCGGCTCTCGTTGGGAGAAGGAGACCAAGGCGCAGCGTGGTAGGCGTACATCGTGTTTTTAGTGATGACACCAAAAAACAAAATAACAACGACAAAACACGAAAGCGAACAATTCCGTCAGGCACAGACACTAAACAGAAAATAAGATCCCACAACTGAAAGTGGGGAAAAGGGCTACCTAAGTATGATCCCCAGTCAGAGACAACGATAGGCTCCTAACCAAACCTAACCAAACATAGAGAATAACAAGGATCTCTAAGGTCAGGGCGTGACAATGTGTCTACCTTGGTATCTGATGGCGATGCCGGTGGAGGTGCCTGCACCGTCAGTGGTGAGCTCTATGAAGAGGGATCTGGAGGTGCTCACCAGGCCCTCGTTGGGCAGGTACTCCACCTCATATGAGTCATACAGTGGAGGAGAATCAATGTTGTTCCCATTTTTTATCAGAAGCCTGAAAGAGAGAAATGAAAACACATCAGTACCTGGTTGGATTTCTAAGACCTCGTAATATGCGTAGTGGGCACGTTCCTAATGAGATGAAGCAACAGGAAGGAGTGTGATACGGTCGTACAGCATCGGGCTTGACTGTTCTGCATATAAGACCAATGATATATTTCAGTACAGCTGAGGAGCTAGCCTACTTACCTCATTAAAAGTCCATTTGTTATTGTCTCCAGACACAGCGGCTACCACTCATAAAAACAACATTATCTCAACTCAAATAAGCATGTCCTAGTCAATTCAATGAATTCATTTGAAGCCCCCTCTTGTGAAGTGTTATATTGCCTTACAAACATTCACAACAGCTTATAGATGCAGTCACATAGCATTATGATTCCAATAAGGAAAATAAATATAAATGCTAACATTTTCAAAGATTATACTGAGTTACAGTTCATATAAGGAAATCAGTAAATTGAAATATATTCAGTTGATCAGGCTGTTGATTCTGGCCTGTGGAATGTCGTCCCACTCCTCTTCAATGCCTGTGCGAAGTTGCTGGATATTGGCAGGAACTGATACATGCTGTCGTACACTTCGATCCAGAGCATCCCAAACATTCTCAATGGCTGACATGTATGGTGAGTATTCAGGCCATGGAAGAACTGGGACATTTTCAGCTTCCAGGAATTGTGTATAAGATCCTTGTGACATGAGGCTGTGCATTATCATGCTGAAACATGAGGTGGCATGACAAAGGGCCTCAGGATCTCGTCACGGTATCTCTGTGCATTCAAATTGCCATTGATAAAATGCAATTGTGTTCATTGTCTGTAGTTTATGCCTGTCCATACCAAAACCCCACCGCCACCATGGGGCACTCTGTATACCATAACCCCACCGCCACCATGGGGCACTCTGTATACCATAACCCCACCGCCACCATGGGGCACTCTGTATACCATAACCCCACCGCCACCATGGGGCACTCTGTATACCATAACCCCACCGCCACCATGGGGCACTCTGTATACCATAACCCCACCGCCACCATGGGGCACTCTGTATACCATAACCCCACCGCCACCATGGGGCACTCTGTATACCATAACCCCACCGCCACCATGGGGCACTCTGTATACCATAACCCCACCGCCACCATGGGGCACTCTGTATACCATAACCCCACCGCCACCATGGGGCACTCTGTATACCATAACCCCACCGCCACCATGGGGCACTCTGTATACCATAACCCCACCGCCACCATGGGGCACTCTGTATACCATAACCCCACCGCCACCATGGGGCACTCTGTATACCATAACCTCACCGCCACCATGGGGCACTCTGTATACCATAACCCCACCGCCACCATGGGATACTCTGTTCACAACGCTGACATCAGCAAACCACTCGCCCACACAACGCCATACAGGTGGTCTGCGGACGGTTGGACGTACTGCCAAATTCTCTAAAACAACATTGGATGCGGCTTATGGTAGAGAAATTATAATAAAATGATCAGGCAACAGCTGTGGTGGACATTCCTGCAGTCAGCATGGCAATTGCATGCACACTCAAAACTTGAGACATCTGTGGCATTGTGGTGTGTAACATAACTGCACAATTTAGAGTGGCCTTTCGGCACAAGACCGACCTGTGTAATGATCATGCTGTTTAATCAGCTTCTTGATATGCCACACCTGTCAGGTGGATGGATTATCTTGGCAAAGAAGAAATCCTCACTATTTTGGCACAAAATCTGAGCGAAATAAGCTTTTAACATTTCTGGGATATTTTATTTCAGCTCATGAAACATGGGACAAACACTTTACATGTTGCGTATATATTATTGTTCTGTATAGTTTCACAATGACAGTCAAAAAATAAAGTAAGAAGGGGATTCAAGTGAAATGTTTCCAATTATTTCAGTATTTCTTTCTCTCTCTCTCTTTCTACCTTCCTCTTAAACTATTTTCTCAAAATTGGATTTCCATTCTGACACAGAGACACAGATGTTCCATTGAATCTCTACCTCAGATGACGAGACAATGCCTGGAAGTGTATCAGAGGAATGGACTTGTAATGACGTGTGTGACAACAGAACCATGAGCCTGCGGTGAGAATCAGGTCCAACTGTCACAGAGACAGCAGTAGGACTCTGATGGGCTGTTGACTGCATGTTGAATCACTAATGTACTCAAGTGAGCATTTAGACCTGGATAGTGTACTGGAGTAGAACAATAAGGCCAGAACACTTTAGCAGACCTGGGTCCAGATAGTACTTGCTTTCTTTTAAAGTTTTCTACTTTATTGAGTTGGCCTGGTGCAATATAAAAAATGGAATAGCCCTGTGAGTTTTTTAAATATTTTTTTTATTTCACCTTTATTTAACCAGGTAGGCTAGTTGAGAACAAGTTCTCATTTGCAACTGCGACCTGGCCAAGATAAAGCGTAGCAATTCGACACATACAACAACACAGAGTTACACATGGAACAAACAAAACATACAGTCAAGAAAAAAAAAACATACAGTCAAGAAAACAAAAAGTCTATATACAGTGAGTGCAAATGAGGTAAGTTAAGGAAATAAATAGGCCATAGTGGCGAAGTAATTACAATATAGCAATTAAACACTGGAATGGTAGATCGGCAGAAGATGAATGTGCCGGTAAAGATACTGGGGTGCAAAGGAGCAAAATAAATAAATAAATATCAGTATGGGGATGAGGTAGGTAGATAGATGGGCTGTTTACAGATGGGCTATGTACAGGTGCAATGATCTGTAAGCTGCTCTGACAGCTGGCTCTTAAAGCTAGTGAGGGAGATGTGAGTCTCCAGCTTCAGAGATATTTGCAATTCGTTCCAGTCATGGGCAGCAGAGAACTGGAAGGAAAAACAACCAAAGGAGGAATTGGCTTTGGGGGTGACCAGTGAGATATACCTCACTGAGACTTGTAGATGACCTGTAGCCAGTGGGTTTGGCGACGAGTATGAAGCGAGGGCCAACCAACGAGAGCGTACAGGTCGCAATGGTGGATAGTGTATGGGGCTTTGGTGACAAAACGGATGGCACTGTGATAGACTGCATCCAGTTTGTTGAGTAGAGTGTTGGAGGCTATTTTATAGATGACATCACCGAAGTCGAGGATCGGTAGGATGGTCAGTTTTACGAGGGTATGTTTGGCAGCATGAGTGAAGGATGCTTTGTTGCCGATTCTAGATTTAATTTTGGATTGGAGATGCTTAATGTGAGTCTGGAAGGAGAGTTTACAGTCTAACCAGACACTCGGGTATTTGTAGTTGTCCACGTATTCTAAGTCAGAGCTGTCCAGAGTAGTGATGCTGGACGGGCGAGCAGGTGTGGGCAGCGATCGATTGAAAAGCATGCATTTAGTTTTACTTGCATTTAAGAGCAGTTGGAGGCCACGGAAGGAGAGTTATATGCCATTGAAGCTCGTCTGGAGGGTTGTTAACACAGTGTCCAAAGAAGGGCCAGAAGTATACAGAATGGTGTCGTCTGCGTAGAGGTGGATCAGAGAATCACCAGCAGCAAGAGCAACATCATTGATGTATACAGAAAAGAGAGTCGGCCCGAGAATTGAACCCTGTGGCACACCCATAGAGACTGTCAGAGGTCCAGACAATAGGCCCTCCGATTTGACACACTGAACTCTATCAGAGAAGTAGTTGGTAAACCAGGCGAGGCAATCATTTAAGAAACCAAGGCTGTCAAGTCTTTCAATAAGAATGTTGTGATTGACAGAGTCGAAAGCCTTGGCCAGGTCGATGAACACGGCTGCACAGTAATGTCTGTTATCGATGGCGGTTATGGTGTCGTTTAGAACCTTGAGCGTGGCTGAGGTGCACCCATGACCAGCTCTGAAACCAGATTGCATAGCGGAGAAGGTATGGTGGGATTCGAAATGGTCAGTAATCTGTTTGTTAACTTGGCTTTCGAAGGCCTTAGAAAGACAGGGTAGGATAGATATAGGTCTGTAGCAGTTTAGGTCTGTAGCAGGATGACCGCAGCAGCTTTCCAATAGTGAAACCTAATAGTGCACCTATTCATTCAAGTGTTTTTGACATTGTAGAATAATAGTGAAGACATCAAAACTATGAAATAACACATATGGAATCATGTAGTAACCAAAAATATTTGGATACTACATGAGATATATTTGAGATTTTACATTTTTCAAAGATTCTTCAAAGCCGGGAGGTGTGTTGTGGGTCATTGTCCTGTTGAAAAAACAAATGATAGTCCCACTAAGCACAAGCCAGATGGGATGGCTTATCGCTGCAGAATGCTGTGGTAGCTATGCTGGTTAAGTGTGCATCGAAATTTAAATAAATCACAGACAGTGTCACCAGCAAAGCACTCCCACACCATCACACCTCCTCCTCCATGCTTCTCGTGGGAAAAACACATGCAGAGATCATCCCTTTACCTACTCTACGTCTCACAAAGACACGGTGGTTGGAACCAAAAACCGTAAATTAGGACTCATCAGACCGAAGGACAGATTTCCACCTGTCTAAAGTCCATTGCTCGTGTTTCTTGGCCCAAGAAAGTCTCTGTTATTGGTGTCCTTTAGTGGTTTATTGGCAGCAATTCGACCATGAAGGCCTAATTCACACAATCTCCTCTGAACAGTTGATGCTATGATGTGTCTGTTACTTGAACTCCATGAAGCATTTATTTGGGCTGCAATCTGAGGTGCAGTTAACTCTATTGAACTTATCCTCTGCAACAGCGGTATCTCTGAGTCTTCCTTTCCTGTGGCAGTCTTCAAGAGAGCCAGTTTAATCATGGCGCTTGACATGACAGACCTTCATGTCTTAAAGTAATGATAGACTGTCGTTTCTCTTTGGTTACTTGAGCTGTTCTTGCCATAATATGGACTTGGTCTTTTACCAAATAGGGCTATCTTGTGTATACCACCCCTACCTTGTCACAACACAACTGATTGGCTCAAACGCATTAAGGAAAGAAATTCCACAAATTCAATTTGAACAAGGCACACCTGTTCATTGAAATGCATTCCAGGTGTCTACCCCATGAAGCTGGTTGAGAGAATGCCAAGAGTGTGAAAAGCTGTCATCAAGGCAAAGGGTGGCTACTTTGAAGAAACCCAAATATATTTGGATGTGTTTAACACTTTTCTAGTTACTACATGATTCCATATGTGTTATTTCATAGTTTTGATGTCTTCACTATTATTCTACAATGTAGAAAATAGTAAAAATAAAGAAAAACTATAAAATGAGTAGGTGTGTGCATACCTTCGACTGGTATGTTTTATATATATATATATATATATATATATATATATATATATATATATATATTCAATATATATTCAATATATAGTTGAAGTCGGAAGTTTACATACACCTTAGCCAAATACATTTCAACTCAGTTTTTCACAATTCCTGACATTTAATTCTAGTAAAGATTCCCTGTCTTGGGTCATTTAGGATCACCACTTTATTTTAATAAGAATGTGAAATCTCAGAATAATAGTAGAGAGAATGATTTATTTCAGCTTTTATTTCTTTCATCACATTCCCAGTGGGTCAGAAGTTTACATACACTCAATTAGTATTTGGTAGCATTGCCTTGGGTCAAACAGTTCAGGTAGCCTTCCACAAGCCTCCCACAATAGGTTGGGTGAATTTTGGCCCATTCCTCTTGACAGAGCTGGTGTAACTGAGTCAGGATTGTAGGACTCCTTGCTCGCACACACTTTTTAGTGTAGTTCTGCCCACAAATGTTCAATGGGATTGAAGTCAGGGCTTTGTGATGGCCACTCCAATACCTTGACTTTGTTGTCCTTAAGCCAATTTGCCACAACTTTGGAGGTATGCTTGGGATCATTGTCCATTTGGAAGACCCATTTGCGACCAAGCTTTAACTTCCTGACTGATGTCTTGAGATGTTGCTTCAATATATCCACGTAATTTTCCTCCTCATGATGCCATCTATTTTGTGAAGTGCACCAGTCCCTCCTGCAGCAAAGCAGCCCCACAACATGATGCTGCCACCCCCGTGCTTCAAGGATGGGATGGTGTTCTTCGGCTTGCAAGCTCTCCCCCTTTTTCCTCAAAACATAACGATGGTCCTTACGGCCAAACAGTTCTATTTCTGTTTCATCAGACCGGAGGACATTTCTCCAAAAAGTACTCCCTTTGTTCCCATGTGCAGTTGCAAACCGTAGTCTGGCTTTTTTTTATGCCGGTTTTGGAGCAGTGGCTTTTCAGGTTATGTCGATATAGGACTCGTTTTACTGTGGATATAGAAACTGTTGTACCTGTTTCCTCCAGCATCTTCACAAGTTCCTTTGCTATTGTTCTGGGATTGATTTGCACTTTTCACACCAAAGTACGTTCATATTTAGGAGACAAAATGCATCTCCTTCCTGGGGGGTATGACGGCTGCGTGGTCCCATGGAGTTTATACTTGCGTACTATTTTGTACAGATTTTTTATTTATTTTTTTATTTCACCTTTATTTAACCAGGTAGGCTAGTTGAGAACAAGTTCTCATTTGCAACTGCGACCTGGCCAAGATAAAGCATAGCAGTGTGAACAGACAACAGAGAGTTAGGTCAAATTGGGTGGGCTATTATAGATTATGTACAACTGCAGCGATCGGTTAGCTGCTCAGATAGCAGATGTTTAAAGTTGGTGAGGGAGATAAAAGTCTCCAACTTCAGCGATTTTTGCAATTCATTCCAGTCACAGGCAGCAGAGAACTGGAACGAAAGGCGGCCAAATGAGGTGTTGGCTTTGGAACGTGGTACCTTCAGGAGTTTGGGAATTGGTCCCAAGGATGAATCAGACTTGTCTACAATTTTTTTCTCTGAGGTCTTGGCTGATTTATTTATATTTTCCCATGATGTCAAGCAAAGAGGCACTGAGTTTGAAGGTAGGCCTTGAAATACATCCACAGGTACACCTCCAATTGACTTAAATGATGTCAATTTGCCTATCCTTTGTTTGTTTTTAGT